>NC_090265.1:617009413-617309413 GCF_040414725.1 Anabrus simplex | reverse complement strand
CTACTGTCTTGTCGAAAATTACACAGAAAAATGGTGGTGCATTCATTTACTGTAGATCTTTTCCATTTCTCACATCAACTAATCCTGGACTGTGGTTTGGATCTACGTAAACCTGGAGGTGCCTTGGCTATGATCACGAACTCAACAGTCGGCTAAAACTACAAAGTTACTTGCTTGTTTTCCTAATCATTTTGGTGTTATCGTCACGTATAATGAAATTTCAGGAAATATAATTTTGTTGATGTCCTTATAAGTGACCTAGATGTAAGAGATGTAGAACTAGATAAGGCTATATTGCTACTTCAAAATATAGAATTGTGGAGGTGCTTAATTCATTTGCAAAGAATGGCGAGAGGCATAACGTTCAGTACCACAGTTCTATGAATACCTTTATAATTATAATTCTACGAATAATTAAAGTGACCTTATAGTTTTAGCGTAATTAAAATTCATGTGTTGACTGTTATTACTTGTTGGCATTCATAGCCTCCGGAGGTGGCCTTCCATAATTATTATGAATGCGACCTTTTCTTGAATTCTTTACTCTGGTTAATCCTCTAAGAGTATGTTCTTTGAAACGTACGGTAAATTGTCGTCAAAATCCTGTTACAAAGGAATCAAAATAAGTAAATATTCTTCTACTTATTCCTATACTTTTCATAATGTAGAGGCCGGCATACTTTGTGTGAATTTAGTCCAGGTTTGGTCGGATGCCCTTCCTGACGCCAGGCTTATGTGGAGGGATGTATTAACTATTACGTGTTTTTTGAGTTACTTGATTATGTGGTGTGATGTGTGTAGATGAAGACGAATCACATTAAGAAAATCTATTCCCTAAACGCATTGCTTAGTTTTTCGTATATGTATATACCATACTGTTAATATTGTAAAAATAATGAAAAGTTTACAGATAGTTTTATTATTTACTTCGATTTTTACATCGTCAACTAACCGTGAAACTTTTTCGGAGCATCAGTGCTCTCACTTATTGGAAGGGAAGGGATCAAATCAGATAGAAATACAGGTGAAATTGATGATTTTGTCCCTGTCCAAACTCACGTCGTTTGCAATGGTGAGAAAACTCGACTGCGACATTTGATTTGTCACCGAGGGCCACACGTCAGCTATTATTGATATATACCTTTTTATTTACTTATTTCCGTTTTAAGGGTGTAACATCTAGGTTGTCGGCCATAGCATTACAGCGTTTTAATTTTTTTTAAACTTACATTTAAGTCACACCGACGGGAAACGACCGTGGCCTTTATTAAGGTACAGTGGGTTTGGACGCATTAATTCCCGAATTCAGGCTGGAAAATACATGGCGGAAACCGCGTAGCTACTCGCTCGGTCACATTATTATTATTATTATTATTATTATTATTATTATTATTATTATTATTATTATTATTATTATTATTATTGTCCGACTCGTTGGCTGAATGGTCAGCGAACTGACCTTCGGTTCAGAGGGTCCCGGGTTCGATTCCCGGCCGGGTCGGGGATTTTAATCGCTTCTGATTAATTCTTCTGGCTTGGGGACTGGGTGTTTGTGTCCGTCCCAACACTCTCCTCCTCATATTCACACAACACATTACACTACCAACCACCACAGAAACACGCAATAGTGATTACATCCCTCCATATAGGGTTGGCGTCAGGAAGGGCATCCGGCCGTAAAACAGGGCCAAATCCACATGTGCGACACAGATCGCACCCGCGACCCCACAGGTGTGGGAAAAGCGGTAGGAAAAGAAAAAAAAAGAAAGAAGATTATTATTATTATTATTATTATTATTATTATTATTATTATTATTATTATTATCAAGCGAGGTAGCTGTGTGGTATGGGCGGTGTAGTAGAAATCTTGCATTGGGGATATGATGGTTTCGATCCCCATCGTCGATATCCCTGAAAATGGTTTTGCGTGGTTTTCTATTTTCATACCTAGCAAATGTTCAGACTGTATTTTATTCAAGCCCACGACCAATTTCTTCAATAATAATAATAATAATAATAATAATAATAATAATAATAATAATAATAATAATAATAATAATAATAATAATAATGGTTTTGTAATGACCACAACACAACCTGCCTATTGCTGTTATTCGAGTCATCAGTCCACAGACTGGTTTGATGAACCCTATTCTGTGCTAATATTTTCACTTCTACGTAACTAATACATCCTTTAATCTGCTTGTCATATTCATACCTTGGTCCACCCGTACCGTTCATACCTCCTAAATTACCCTCAAAAACCAACTGAACAAGTCCTGTCTGTCTTAAGATGTGTCCTATAATTCTATCTCTTCTTCTCGTCAAATTTAGCCAAATCGATCTCTTCTCACCAATTGGATACAGTATTTCGTGATTCGATGTACCCTCTCTCCTTCAGCTTTCTTCTGTAAGACCACGTTTCAAAAGCTTCTTTCTGGGCTAGTTGTCCATGTTTCAGTTCCATACAATGTCACGCTTCAGACGACAGCCTCCTTTCTAGTTCCTGTATCGAAGTTCAAAGTGAGCAAATTTCTTTTCTTAAGAAAGGTCTTCCTTGCTTATGCTGGTCTGCATTTCATGTCCTCCTTACATGTGCCATCGGTAGTTATGTTACTACCGAAGTAACAATATTAAGCCGGGCTGAGAAGCTCAGACGGTTGAAGCGCTGGCCTTCTGACTGCAAATTGGCAGGTTCGATCCTGGTTCAATCCGGTGGTATTTGAAGGTGTTGAAATACGTCAGTCTCGTGTCGGTAGATTTACTTGCACGTAAAAGAACTCCTGCGGGACTAAATCTAGGCACCTCGGCGTTTGGTAGTAAAAATAGTTAGTGGGACGTAAATCAAATACCGTTATTATTATTTAACAATATTAATCTACTTCCTTTAAGACTTCATTTCCAAATCTAATATTTCCTGCATCACCTGACTTCGTTCGACTGCACTCCATTATTTTAGTTTTAACCTACCCATACAGTGCCTAATACGCCAGTATTGTTTTCTTTTTATGTATACATATACCTCTTAAATTAAATATTTATGAACATTGGCGTGATTATGAAAGAAAAGTGGTCATAATTAGTTGCCTGTTCTGGGGGTTAACTCCTCATATCCTAACAAATTAAAAAGAAGTTGTACTCACGCTTACTCTTGTATTGGTAACTTTGGAAGGAGTCTGATATCTCAAGAATTTTGCACACTCCTTGTGGCTGGAACTTGAAGAAGGGGAAGGATAAAGTAATGGTTTCGCCGATAGTCTTCTCATCTTGTTCACTCGTTAACGATTCATTAAGTAACAAATCAATAGCTGCGCGACCACGTTCCGTATTGTGGAAGAGGCTTGGATGACCCGCCGTTCCGTAGAGTACCTTCGGGCTGGATTAAGCTTTAATTTAAAGTGGATCATGAAAATGATCTGTTTTAATAAAATTGTTTTCATGCAACCACAAGCCGCAAATACATCACATACAAAAGTGACTGGTGTGTACGGTTCGAGTCCTGGGCGGGGGTCTTCGAGAGTTTTTGAACGAACTCTGTGGTTTAGACTACATGCAGAGATCAAATTATCAGGCTGGTTTGCTTCTCTGAATAGTAGATATGTTCGTAATCTTGTTTGTTGACATGTTTATTTACATTTATTTACGAGGGATGCTAAGAAGATGTAGCTACTTATACATACTTACTAAAGAATGTATAATAGATCCACCATACCTCTACAGACCTTCAATCTGATCGCCTGCAACATGTTCCACCCGTTACTAGATGTGTAGAAGGCGCAGGATACAAACTACCGTGCTCAGAAAAAAATGCACCAACTACGGTAATAAAAGAAATATGGAGCTTTTTGTATCATCGGAATTGCCTCGATGTTTTGGATCATAATACAACCTTAAAGAAGCAGTAACATAATTTTTTATTCAAAATGTAAGGAAAATCAGTTACAAAAATACGAAGAGATCAAATGGAGAATGAAGATCAGAAGTATCAGATAATAATGTTCATCAAAATCCTCGAATTCCTAGTTCTAAAAACAGGAATGAAAACAAAAGTAGATATAAAGAAACGAGCAGATACCTACCTGAAATGATGAAAGATTCTCAAATCCTTGTTTCATCTTTAGTAATTAAATCATAAAATTGGGATGAATCATCATCTAGACTGGTTTTCTCTCTATCATGGTCTGTTGGCTCATGTTATCAGTTTTTATGCTTCTAAAGAAATAATGAGAAGTAGGGTCAATCACTGGGAACAGGGCTATGAAGTGCCTTATTTTTAGTCTCTATGATGGCTCCTAGACTATTCCTTACCAACGGTAATATCATCGTTTTAGAGTATTTTCAGCAGGGTAGAAAATAAATAGCATAGAAATATTTTCCTCGTTTTTTAGAAGAAGCTTGAATATACCTTTTCCGTCCAAACGCCTATACTACAACCACTGGGCTGGGTGCCATAGAAATGATTTTCCAGTTTCGGCGATTGTTTAAAAAATAAATGGTCTATGACTTTTACTAAGTGAACTAAGATCATAGTGCGGTAGTGCTCAAGTTTCGATTTAATGACAATGGACGAGTCCTTTCTAACTCTAACAAGCTGAATTCAGTCACCATCGTGGCTGATTTTCATGCGTCATATTTCTTCTTCCTATTACAGCATTGTAAATGTAACACTCCATATGGATATGAACATTGAATAAAAATCTGTGATTTGTAGTTGCATTGCCGACTTACTTGCATGTATATAACACTCGGAAGCAATGACAGATAGGCTTAGTTGAATTCCTTAAAACAGAACTCGACTTTCGGAGATATCTAAACACGCTCGCATTTCTTTTGTCCGTTCGGCGGAGGCCAGAGTTACCCATTTCTTCTCACGTTGGACGATGGCTGCCTGAACCTTCCTCACCATATATGTAATTTTGCTCGAAAATCGAATTACTTACTACTTGACAGTGACCATCGAACTATATTCAGCACGGTCACTTGTCATTTTCTGAGCGTGCAAGCAAGATGAAGTATGACTTCCTATTCAGTAGCTCTTCTTCTAACATGAAGTATCTATGACAAAGACCATGAATTGCTCATTTATATTTTCGCAGAGTTGCTATTCTTGAAATAAACGCACGTTAGAAGAGTTCTAGAATTCAAGTGCAAAGGGTTAATATTTGAATAATTGAAGGGACTAGTTCCATAACGGCGTAAGACACAAATTTGTTTTTATATTTCATCATGTTCGTGATGTGTAGTATAATCAGAGGATATCGAAATGTTATAAAGAAAAGCTGATTGAAAATCTATCGGAGAGTGAGGATGTAAAGTTAATAAATAAAATAAAGTTACAAAAATTCTTCTGTGGTGAAAATTTTAATTATTTTAATAATTTATTACCTCTGATTTAAAAAAATACACTGAAAATTTGCAATAAGTTTCCTTCAAACATATATGTCAATAAATTAAATATGCCTTTATGGTACAAATTTTATCGAATGAAGCAATAAACATTGTTATTCAGTGGTTTTATGCAAAAGATTTTCAACCAGATTTTAATAGAACTCAGAAAATTATAGTTCATTTAAACCTATCCTTCCAAAACAACGAACCGGTAAAAATGTTCGAAATGTATTGATATACAAAACTCAACACGGAATCACACATTGATTTTATTACTAGCCGGCTATCCAGAGTAATATATATGCTCAGATATATCAGCGACAAAGTTCGAAGAAGTAACTCATGACTGCTTACTATGCATTTTTTTCATAGTATTCTATAATATTGTCTTCTCCTCTGTGCAACTACAACAGAATATCGAAAGTTCTAAGTTTACAAATAAAAAACACTGCATATTATCATTAAGTCGTCAATGACTAGTCGTTCAAGTCTCCCTTTGTTCAGCTATCTGAAATGACTATAATCAATATGTATATTTACAGATCATTCTTTTAAAAATTCTACCACGTTTATTTAGGTTTCCAATCATGATCCACATAGCCTTCATTCCATTAATGTGAGCGTTTCTTCTGCCCTCTGATCAGGATTCGTTCCACTGGTTTAACCTCATATTTAGGTACTCTCCAGTCCTGATTTATTACTTAAAGATGTATCTATCAAGGACATCTTGTTCTTTTTCCCACTCAGCCTCATATCATCAGTGCATTACTTAGTCTTTGTGAAGAAAAGTCATACTCAGAGGTGACATTCAGAACTATAATACAAGATCTGATAATCGAGCAGATTTACCTTGATTCAGATTAAAAAGAACAGCATCTATCCATCATATTAATTGAAATTTGTCGTACGGTAAGTTTGAAGGTGTTATACTGTGTTGTGTGAAGAGAGAATAAGATGTGATGACACAATTACTTGAGCATATTTTAGCCTATACGAGATGCAACATATAATATTATTGACATTTGTTTCCAATTAAAGAAATGTGTTGATCAAATTAAAGCTGCTAACTTTTTATTTTAATGGTTTATTTCCCTGTAAATAATGGATATCATTGAATGAATCCAGCTATAATTGCAGGGTTGTTTAATGTATATAGAATTTATGGTAATTTGGATTTAAGATTGTTGTTGTTTGTCCAACCCTTGTCCCGTTTCCCTACGGGGTCGGGTATGAGGTGAGATGAATTTGTCGTGGCGGTTTTTTATGACCGGATGCCCTTCCTGACGTCAACCTCATCAGAGGAGTTAATGGGAGATGAAATGAATGACGTGATATATGATAGTAGGGAGAGGGTGAAACCCGGTGCCGGCACATAGCCTACTCCTGTCGAATAGCACCAAGGGGTCTGCTCAAGGCTTAACGTCCCCATCCGACGGACGAATCACCATCAACAGCGTCATATGCCCTCACTCCATATGAGCACTGCGGAGAGGTTTGGAATTTAATCCAGGCTTTTGGCACGCAATCTAGTGATTAGAAATTGTTTACCACCACCTCCCCTACCCTGCCGGCCAACATTCAGATGGTGAAAATTTTTTATAACTCGAACCGGCTAACCTCGGTGTTAAACCGTTTTAGACTTCAGCACCTTAACGATCATGGCCACCAGGCGGGCTAGGATTTAAGATTGTTAAGAAATGTAATTTTGTTTAACAAATCTGCTTTGTGTATTTTGTACATGAATGTACTGTTTTCATAATAAAAGTTAAATTAGTAGATATATTTATTTCAAGCTCTGACTTGAACAATTGTATATATTCTGCTTAATGGTCAATAACTCGTATTGCTGCTATTATTATTAATTTTATTATTATTATTATTATTATTATTATTATTATTATTATTATTATTTAAACCTTCTCCCTCTCCTGCGTTAGCGTTGAAATTAAACAAATATACCAAAGTCTATGACGATGTAGGCGTATGAAAGGATCCCGTCTTATACCGTATTTGCTTTCAGAGCGACCTGTGGATTGCCATGTTGCTTATATACGCCCGCTTCTCCTAAATCACTGTGGGAAATTACTCTACACTTCTGTCCTCTACATTATAACAGTTGACATTATTTACGCCTCTGTCCAGTTATATGTTGACCATGTGCTGTATAAAGCCCTAGAGGAGTAACAGCTTGCCCAAACAATGTACTTAACGCTTGTATATTGCGAGCACCCGGACGAATAATTTGGCCACTTATGACTACCGCATACTGACAACTTTGTCTCTTCCACGCTTCCTGCTGAGCCACATGACGGTACAAAGGTTCTTGCTTCGTAAGTATGAATTTAATGAATACTTATCTACAGCTATTCAATTCAATACCCAATATGGATTATTTATTAGAACCTTAGAGTGAATTATGCCGGAAATAACAGGAAGGCAACTGCATAAAATCGACTGAAGTTAAGGGGATTCCTTACTGCCACGTTTGTGTTTTCATTACTTTCATGATAACTAATTCAAAAAAAAAAAAATCAAGTAAGTGAGTGGAAGTTCCTTAAACCTTTTCTGTCAAATGTGTATTCCGGTTCCATTGTGGACCATGTAACCCCTGTTAATTGGGAGCCGTATAATGACATCTACGGTATCCCATGTCTGTCGTAAGAGGTGACTAAAAGTGTGACCAGGGACTGTCAAACTAGGGGCGTGGTTTGGCAATCACGGCTCCACTAGGTGAGCCCGGCATTGCATCCACTTACTTGTGACAGGCTCCTCGGATTAATCTTTACTATCCGACCTCCCTTGGTCAAATATTATTCTTTCCCGACTAGCCTAGAAATACTTTTATTTTCATGCCCTTCGTGGCCTTTCAGTTTCTTTTGCCGACACCTTCATTTTTTGAAATGTCGGACCTCTTCAATTTTCCTTCTGATTAGTGTTAATAGTGAATGTTTACCCAGCTGTACTTCTTCTTTAAATAACCACCACCACCACCAAGTAGTAAACACTTATCTAAATCTCAACCAATTACTACTACAACGTGGGAGTAAACGAACGAGTATGCATTGTATCCTGGAATTATATACTTACGAATGGTGGCGCTCAAAAGTTGCCAAACTCTCGATGCGATGTAGGACTATATCGATTACTAAAATGTAACCATTACAATTTTACTTTCAGAATAAGTCACGAAAAAAATTAAGTTTTGTAAAATGTAATGATTACGTGCAAAAATTAGTAACGAAATAATCGTTACCAGTAATTCAATTACTTTTAATCAGTTACTTTCCAACTCTGGAAATAACACACAGAAGCACTATTTGCCATGCCGTGCTGAATATGCAGAATTAAAAGGTATTATTATCATTATCGGCTAATAAGTAATAATTTCGTATGGCTATTTCTAGCCGAGTGCAGCCCTTCTAAGGCAGACCCTCCGATGAGAGTGGACTGCATCTGCCATGTGTAGGTAACTGTGTGTTATTGTGGAGGAGGATAGTATTATGTGTGGTGTGTGAGTTGCAGGGATGCTTGGGACAGCACTAACACCCAGCTCCCGAGCCAGTGGAATTAACCAATGAAGGTTAAAATTCCCGACCCGGCCAGGAATCGAACCCGGGACCCTCTGAAGCGAAGGCCAGTACGCTGACCATTCAGCCAACAAGTCGGACATTGTACGTATTACGTATTGATTTGTAGAATATATTCATGGCGTTTAACGATGCGTTATTTTATTATTGAACGGGTCAACAACCATACGGAGTTGAAGGAAAATCACGCTCTTCCTGCTACTGGCATGTTGCAGACAAAATCTATGGCAGAAAAACCACTTGCTTTTTATGTTACGGCGTGGCAAGAGGCAAATCCCTTCGATTTTTGGAAAACGGGTACAGAAGTAGCATAAATGGAAGTGGTCCTTAAAAGTTATAAAAGGTTTTTTATTTGTTTTACGTCGCACCGACACCGTTAGGTTTTATGGCGACAATGAGATAGGAAAGGCCTAGGAGTAGGAAGAGTGGCCTTGGCGTTAATTAAGGTACAACCCCCAGCATTTGACTGGTGTGAACATGGGAAACGACGGAAAACCCTCTTCAGGGCTGCCGACAGTCGGGTTCGAACCGACTATCTCCCGGCCAACTTGCCCGGTGTAAGGTATTGTTGTACTTATAGGTTAATTCAGGCATAATTTACATAATATTATTCATTTATTATTCACAAGGGTTTCTTTTGAATTACGTTTTAGTCAGTACTGAGCACTGGGCGCTGAATGTTGTTTAAAAAATCTACCCACAGAAATTTTTTTTTTTTTTTGCTAGTTGCTTTACGTCGCACCGACACAGATAGGTATTGTGGCGACGATGGGATGGGAAAGGCCTAGGAGTTGGAAGGAAGCGGCCGTGGCCTTAATTAAGGTACAGCCCCAGCATTTGCCTGGTGTGAAAATGGGAAACCACGGAAAACCATCTTCAGGGCTGCCGACAGTGGGGCTCGAACCCACGGTCTCCCGGATGCAAGCTCACAGCCGCGCGCCTCTACGCGCACGGCCAACTCGCCCGGTCACAGAGCTTTTGTAGAGTGTACAAACGACTATCGCTTAACTCATTTCCAGAACTGATTTTTTTAGGAATATCGATTATTTTGGAAAAAATGCCCATGATGTTGTTCTTGACATTTCCAGGTTTACAAAATTAGGCCACTTCAGCTTCTGCGCAATCTTCTCGATCACCCGGCGTAAGGTTAAATTTAAATCATCCTCACCTCAAAGTATAAGGTTGAATGGGTTACACTTTTTCGTCCTCACAGAAGTTGTAAAGAAATGGTTAACTTGGATATTGGAGATATGTTTGAGGAAATCATTACGGTCATGTTAGTTTTATAGATCATTAATTATTTCTAAATGTGTTTTGTGACTACAAACTGAAGGTATCGTTTCAGTATCCGCAATCTAAGCTATTACTCAATTAAACCAATAAGTTTATTCCTTCTGTATTAATTAATTAATGTTATTTGCTTTACGTCCCACTAACTACTTTTTAAGGTCTTCGGAGACGCCGAGGTGCCGGAATTTAGTCCCGCAGGAGTTCTTTTACGTGCCAGTAAATCTACCGACACGGGGCTGTCGTAATTGAGCACCTTCAAATACCACCGGACTGAGCCAGGATCGAACCTGCCAAGTTGGGGTTAGAAGGCCAGCGCCTTAACCGTCTGAGCCACTCAGCCCGGCCCTTCTGTATTAAGGATAGCTCTCATATTACCTCATATTCATCTAATTACCACAGACAGAAGTCATCCTGCTGTGCTTAACACAGATACTCCTGTATAAGGAACGGCACGTGATGGCAAACTGAAACTAGCCTGTATCAATTCGTACGGAAATTCAATCTATGCACCTCAAAGGGATCAAAGTCGAAATACTCATCGAAGTACTGCCATACACAATTGATAGCTGTGTAGGTATTGGAGATTTGATCCGTTGCTTGCATTGCAAACACCTAGAACTCTAGCATTACGTCAGAATATAATACTACCTGTCTAACCCATAACACTCCAAGATATTTCTCGCTTATTATTTGCGCAACGTCTTAATAGGAATATTATTAATATTTGAAACATAAGTATTTGGAAAAGAGGTATATTAATTTGTATAACATCCTAGTCAGACCGAGGTTGAAGTACGCAACTATGGCGTAGAACCATTGGTGCACTTTACATGTCATCGCTGCGGCGTCAAAACAGCGAATGCGGCAATGCTCTTCCTATCCGTTATGTCCCTCAAGACTGGTTTCGCCTCCCAGTCACATATAAATAAAGAGCAGTTTTCGTTGTGTTCATTTTCCTATGCTAATGTGTAAAGGAAAATGAACCTTATCGTACTGTAGGAATGAATGTTTCCATGATATATTTACGCCCTCCAAGAGTATGATGCAATCTTATTTTACATTTTAACATAGGAAAACAGACACAACAAAAATTGTTCTGATGGACTAACTGCATGTCAATACATGGCTGGGAAGCCTAACCAGTCTTAAGGAAAATAATGGTTAGAAAGAACGCTGTCATATTCGCGGTTTTCGCTCCGCAGCGATGATGTGTATCAGCTTGAAAAGGTGACAAAGAAATTAGTTAGTGAATATTTATGCTTCAAATGAAAAACTCAATATCCATAAATTATTTCGTACATGTCGTAAATTTAGAAACGGAGAGGTTAGAGGACCAAAGACAGATAGATGCGGTTAAGTAAATTTACAAAATACAATAATATATTCACAGCTGGATAATCCTGAGTTCCTTTCCCTCCTGAAATTCTATGTTCCGCGGATTTAAGATTTAATTTAACATTTTTAAACGAGAAGAATAGAACGCATCCTCCATTAAAATTCACCACTTTTCTCAGAATTTCGAGACCGTGTGCCGAAATTTCTGGAAGAGTAAGCCACATATTGGCCACCTGTACTTACTTTACAAATAAATTCACTAATACGAGCGCAATATACACTAAAGCCACGTAGTAATCTAACTAGGTCTGCCCGGTCCTCGTTAGGAATTGATACGCCACGCCACGACGCCACTGCCGCAACCACCACCGCCGCAACAACCACCACCACCATCTGTTCATGGTAGTCATACTCTTTTATACTGTCTTGTGAGAATTACTGGTATTCATGGACTCTGAACATTGCCAATTGCATTCATCGTCTCACATTTGTTCACATTTCGGAATACGAATTTGCTGACGTGAGTGAGCACGAATTACTCTAATACACTCCATTGAGCATTCTGATATAAAAAGAGAAGAATAAATCTGTGTTCGACAATTTTTCTGCCGCTTCACTAATGCGGTAATCGATTTCCACCTTCATCGAGGGCGCAATTCTGAAACATTCATGATGCTCTACTGAAGAAACAGTATGCACTTTCCTCGTGTTCGGAGAAGAACTTTGTCTTTGTGCCACTAAAAGATCTTATTACTGCTTCATCTAACAGACTTCACGATCAAAAACCCTGTGAGAGTTTTGAAAAGTAATAATGTATATGTAGTTCGGCACCTACGAAATACTGGAAGGCTTTCAACTGTGATTACGGTGTCAACAATTACGTAAATTACAAGTTTGCTTGCGTTACCTTAGTATCAAAGCTTACAGACGTCAATGTCAAATCTGCTCTCTTATATGCTTGCGAAACTTGATCGGTGACCAACCATCAGAAACGAAAGATTCAGATATTAAATCGATAATAACTTTGGAGTATATATATTTGTTAGTGTCGACAGAGAAATTCTGAGAAAGAGCACACCAGATACCAACCAACCAGAACATGAAGAAAAAAATTATAGCTGTGTGCTTATCATACACTGTGCAGATATCATGACGACAACAACATAGCCAAGATGACAGACTGAGGTTACAGTTATGATCTACGAGCCAGTTAGGTGGGAAAAGTGGCATAGCTATCATTGAAGTCATATTACTGCAAACACGCATGGGCAAAATGGCGACCAGTGTAGTAATGTAGCATGACTTGAAAAATTATAACATTAGGCTAATGGGGGAGAAAAGAAAAATGTTGACAAAGTGTTTAGCTTGTACAGGGCAGTAAATGAAATGGCGTATGGCTTTTAGTGCCGGGAGTGTCCGAGGACATGCTCGGCTCGCCAGGTGCAGATCTTTTGATTTGACTCCCGTAGGCGACCTGCGCGTCGTGATGAGGATGAAATGATGATGAAGACGACACATTAACCAATGATGGTTAAAATTCTCGACCCTGCCGGGAATCGAACCCGGGACCTCTGTGACCAAAGGCCAGCACGCTAACCATTTAGCCATGAAGCCGGACTACAGGGCAGTGATACAGTATGACGAAGTATTTCATGTTTGAATGATCAGCATCGAAGTCTATGGTTTAGAGGATCCCAAGTTCAGTACATTGCTGGGTCGGTTATTTTACCACGTCTTGTTTATTCTTCTAACTCGGCCTTGTGGTGCCTGCCTCTTACCTGGAGGCCCCGAGTTCGATTCCCGGCCACGTCGGATTTGGATCTGAAGGCTGGTTCGAGATGATCCACTCAGCCTACCTGATTAGAATTGAGGAGCTATCTGACAGTGAGATGGCGGCCCCGGTCTAGAAAGCCAAGAATAACGGCCGAGAGAATTCTTCGTGCTGACCACATGACAACTCATAATCTGCAGGCCTTCGCGCTGAGGAGCGGTTGCTTGGTAGACCAAGGCCCTTCGTTGCTGTTGTGCCATGCGGTTTGGTGTTAGCCGCTGTCAAGTTTCCAGTTAGAATAACATGTGACAGTATTTCTTAGAGTATGCTCGTACCAGGTTTCTGTCTCACGAGTATGCGAGAACGTTTTTACAGTCAGTTTTATTGCAAATTTCGTACCGCTCTAAGTGCAGTGAATATGTTTACAAAGCAAAACATTTTGCTGCATTGATTTACTAAGGTTACACAGTTTTATTTTCATGCCAATGTTTAGGTTTTAGGTTAAAATTTCTAGTCAACTCAGAATAATTTATAGTGCATTTATAACTGACTATTTCAAAAGAATCGAGTCCACCCTGTAACTGCATCGGCGCCTTATCATCCCTGTTCAGTCCAAGAATATCAGACCTTAATCTCCGCACCGCGCTCTGACAAGGAGACCTTGCCAACTTGTTCCTCCAATTTCATCCATTTAAATAAAAGTACAGGCCATAGCAGAATTGCAAGGTTCAACCCTCGTCCAATTCTCAGAAACTGAAACTTGAATAATTCGAAAGTTCTTCACAAGACGAGCACGCGATACAGTCCCACAACGAACGTCCAGTACAATGAGCAAGTCATGCGTTCCACGGATCGAATCCACCCCCCTCCCCCGCTGTGTTCTGTTTATTGTTTTTCACTTGCCCGCAGTATTCCCTACATACATATGACAGCCAGAAGTATAAGTGCCTTCAGCTATTCACTCCGTAGAGCAATGCGTACTAGTAAGATCTCTGCCGCCCATTTGTCAACTCTCTCCGTCTTCCTTCTGCGCACTTGTCCTTTGTCCGTTGCCTGCTTGACAACTTGCTCTGTTCCGCTGTCCGGCTCCATGGCTAAATGATTAGCGTGCTGGTCTTTCGTCACAGGGGTCCCGGGTTCGATCATTTCACTGAACGATAGTATTTTTCACTGAACAATTCAATTATGATGATCATCATTGCATCGTTCTTTTTTCCCATAACTGGTACCGGTTTACGTCTCTAAGGTATAGTATATCATACTGTGGAAGGCAACAGAAATCAGGATGTACGCAATTCGACATCATGCCGATAGATTTAGCAGTGTACCTAAGTCATCATGGCGAATATGCATCAACGACGTATTTATTTATTTATTTATTTATTTATTTATTTATTTATTTATTTATTTATTTATTTATTTATTTATTTATTTATTGCACCCTACAGGACTTATTGTCCCAATTACAGTGACAACCACGTCATAAAAACTACAATTAACATGGCGGTATTTACATTTAAACTATATTCTACAATTTTTATCTAATCTAATCGCCTATAATATTAATATAAAATAGCAAAGTATTTCTCTAAAAACTAAAGACCCTTATATTCATATGCTTAAAAACACACAACAAAATAAAGTGACAAAGGAAATGAAGCAACGCTAATAGAAACGTAGTTTTCTTCAAAAACTTGTATTTATTTATTTATTTATTTATTTATTTATTTATTTATTTATTTATTTATTTATTTATTTATTTATTTATTTATTTATTTATTGCACCCTACAGGATTTATTGTCCCAATTACAGTGGCAACCACGTCATAAAAACTACAATTAACATGGCGGTATTTACATTTAAACTGTATTCTACAATTTTATCTAATCTAATCGCCTATAATATTAATATAAAATAGCAAAGTATTTCTCTAAAAAGTAAAGACCCTTATATTCATATGCTTAAAACACACAACAAAATAAAGTGACAAAGGAAATGAAGCAACGCTAATAGAAACGTAGTTTTCTTCAGAATCTACAAAAGTCGTGGTTGTGATTGATTTTTTCTTGTAAAGAAGACAGAGAAATGTATGACTGGTACCAATTTCAGTTGTTGAAACCTTCCCGTTTTCTAAATATCGCTGTTAATGATAGACAGAATTAAGGATTTTTATAGAAATGTCAGTTTTTGGTTATATATCTAAGATTAATTCCGTGAAAAGTAAGTGTATAAGACTAAATGTATGTTGTCTGTGAGTGCGTAAAACCTTTGATGTTGATGTGACAAAAGTCTGAAAATGACAGTGATGTAGAAAGGATATGAAATCACGTACGGCTTACTTCACACAATTATTGAGCACGTCATTTGCAATGGGAGCGGAAGGGGGATTTAATTAGAGATTCCCTTCGTCTACGTTCCATAGCAGGGCCTTCGGCGACTAGTCAGCAGCGCAATTTACTCTTGATCCTCTTCAATTTCAGCATTTCAAACTGTGTTTTCTTTCATAGCACACATCATCCGTATATGTCAAATATTGCACACATCTTAATCGTTCTAAAATTAAAATCATTTCCCAAACGTCCCTCTTTACATAAAAAGCGTGAGGAATACAGCTAATTAACCGTGTATGCAATTTTTTCTCTCTGAATAGAAGTCACTGCTAGAACGTTTTTTCATAAAATAACATTTTATTCAATATTTAAACGGAATATATTTACAATGCCCGTAGCGAAGCTATTTACTAAAAGCAATTTATAATTTCAGGATTAAATTGCAAAATAAACTCTCTAAAGAACCACTTTTCATACTTGTTACATTGTGTTTAATTCACACATTTCTATCAAATTCACAAGGTAGAAAATCTAAAATAAAAATTAAACATGTCCGCCTCCGTGGTGTTGTCGGGCTGCGGTAACGGTGAATTATTTCGTGTAGATTGCCGTTCTGTATACAGGAAGGGATAAATACATGGTGGTGCATGATGGGTATTTTTGTTACGGTCAATGGAGAGGAGCTTGATGCGATCACGGAGATAGGCTGGTTGAGAAGTTTTAAGGATATTATGCAAAAAGCAAAGAGTATGAAGTGTGTGACGTTCTTGCAGGCGAGGCCACCCGAGCCATGTGCAAGATGGTGTGACATGGTCAGCGTAGGAATTCCACAGATAAATCTTACATAAGCTTTCTGAGCACAGTGTAATTTCCTTCCCCAGTCTATTCCTAGGTTCTTGTAAACTATATCGCAATATTGAAAATGAGGTAATGCGAGTGATGATTCTACTAGAATTTTCTTTAGTTTAAAAGGAAAAGTGAATTTGAATTTACTGAGACAGTGTAGCGTTCCGTATATTTGTCTACACACAGATATAGTTTGGGAAGACCAGGACAGATGCTCGTCAAATATTATACCATGATTTCTCACATTTTGGCTATACTGTATGGGAGTACCACTTATGGACAACTGTGGTAACGCTGTTCGATTGAGTTTGCAAAGTAATTTAGGGTAACCAATAATTATTTCCTGGGATTTTGATGGGTTTAATTTTAATTCGTGATTTTTGGTCCATATATCTATGGTCATCAACTCTTTCAGGTGAAGTATTTCTGAGTATAGATTTCGGGTTTGCTGTATATATATATCTGTAAGTTATCAGCATATAAGTGGTATTTACAGTATTTTAATCCGGAAGCTATGCCATTTATATACAAAGAGAAAAATAGGTTGCCAAGTACAGATCCTTGTTGTATTATTACGTCAACCGTATGCCAATTTGAATATTCATTGTTGTTATTAAGTACACACTGCCGGCGACCGGTGAGATAGGAACTTATCCACTGGAGTGCACTCGTAGAGAAATTTAAACTATTTAATTTAGAAATAAGTCTCTGTCGTATGTTTATGTCAACAAAACATAAATGAAAATTATATTTATACCATTTAATTATTTGACTTTACTTACCCTTTTTTGAAGAACTTTCATTCATCCCAAATCCTAACTACAGAGATGTTAAGATTCGGATGTTGTTGTTTAATTCATATTTTATATCACTTTACGGTGTGTTTATAATTATTAGTATTATTTTACTATAATAGACGTTATCCACGTGGTGGCTATTGATAAGTTTTTGTGGTCTGGCACTGTGGCTAGCCGGTTTGAGCTCCGATATAGGAAGAAAACTTTACCAGCACAATGCTGGCCGGCAAGGTACGAAAGGCGGTGATATTCAATTTCTAATCCCTAGTTTGTCTGTCATAATCTTGGATTCAGTCCCAAACCTCTCCACAGTGTTCACATGCAATGAGTGCATATGACGCTGTTGATGATTATTTGTCTGTCAGATGAACACTTTAAGCCTTGAGCACACCCCATGGCGCTCTTCGACAGGAGTGGACCTCACAAAGTGCTACGTGGCAATTTAATAATAACATTATTTGTTTTTCTACGTCTCACTAACTACTTTTACAATTTTCGAAGCCGGAATTTGGTCCCGCAGGAGTTCTTTTATGTGCCAGTAAATCTACCGACACGAGGCCGACATATTTTTGCACCTTTACATACCACCAGACTGAATCAGGATCGAACCTGCTAAGTTGGAGTCAGAAGGCCAGTGCTCTCATCCGTCTAAGCCACTCAGCCCGGCACGTGGCAATTTAGGCTAAATAAATTGTCTAACAGACACACTCTCCAACCGGGTGAGTTGGCCGTGCCGTTAGGGGTGCGCAGCTGTTAACTTGCATCCGGGAGATACTGGGTTCAAACCCCGCTCTCAGCAGCCCTGAAGATGATTTGCCGTAATTTCCCATTTTCACACCAGGCAAATGCCGGACTGTACATTAATTAAAGCCACGGCCGCTTCCTCCCTACTCCTAGGCCTTTCCTATCCCATCGTCACCATAAAATCTATCTGTGTCGGTGCAACATAAAACAAATTGTAAAAAACACTCTCTCCAGCGTCATCCTTCATCTCCCTCTAGTATACATCTAGAATAGCAACATGTTTCTCAAGTTCTAATAATAATAGTTGTATTGGTTTTACGTCTCACTAACTTCTTTTACGGTTTTCGGAGACGCCGAGGTGCCGGTTCTTTAACGTGGCAGTAAATCTACTGACACGGGGCTCACGTATTTGAGCAACTTCAATTATAACCGGTCTGAGCAGGTATCGAACCCACCGACATGAGCTCAGAAGGCCAGCGCTCTACCGCCTGATCTACCAAGCCCGGCGACAATTTCTTACCTCCCCCAGTGGATAAGCACTTCACATCCGGCCTCTAAAAGGTCATGTCTCTAATAATATTACATTCGTCTAGCCCAGGGTTTTCCAATTGTAAGAGCTCGAGAGCCAAATTGAAAACATTCACAATCGCGGGCTGCACTTTAATAATAGGCCAATTTCTGCAAAATTCTACAAATAGCACAGAGGTACCTGTATGAAATAATATGCTTAGCTCAACTGAAATGAAGGTTTGATCATTTTAATTAATTAAACACTATTTTAACACTGCATAAAAGAGTGAAATTTGTATTTTATATTTAAAAAATATATATTCAGATCAAGTGAATACTTAAAAAGGGGAAAAATATTACATAATGAATTAATTCAGACTAGGGTCTATAAGGGGTATAAAAGTTAAATACATTTTTGAACGAGCTATGAAATATATTTTGTAAATTTTCGTCACACGTCTTAAAATTTCCATTTGTAAACCCCTGGTCTAACCCATCTCTCCTACACTGTCACATTTCTATGTCACAAAAGTTTGATGAAGTATTTTGCAGTGTAATATAGCATCTTTCATGACGTCTATCTCTGACGTAATTTTGTGATAAAAGTTATGGTCATCATCATATCTTTGATTAAATCTGTGACATGTAAGAAAATAACGTGGTGAAAAGTACAATATTATGTCTGTGGTAACGACAAAACTTCGGATTTCGCATTATGAGTCACATGAAATGTTATACAATTCACAGCACAAAGATAACTAAAAGAGCAACAAAAGACTGGAAATAGATAAAGACATTGATGACGTGATAAATGTGATAGAAGAATATAAAATAAACATGCTTCTCATTGTTCCGAATTGAACAACAACAATAACTGTAATAAATTATTATAATATAAAATGAACGTGGTAAATTAGTGTCAATTATTCATCTTTAATTGATTTGCAGATAGCTTCATAAGCGCCTGGAACTATTTTTGAAATAGTGCATTCTGGTACTCTGGTACTAAGCAGCAAACTTGTAAAACGTTAAATAGTATTACCATAACTTACGGACTTCCTCAAGTGAGTACTTTGTTTTGCAATACTGGGCGACGCTTTTGAAACAACAAACTGAAATGTTTCATCACCCTTCCTGTAACTCTAATACGTTCTTGTTTGTTTATTTCTTCTTTAGTATTATGCAATAACTACACTAATACTGCTGTACCACATGCATAGAACTGCTTTGGATCTATATTTTAGAACTGTAACATAATATATGATAACATCATCGACATAGCATAATTAGAATCATGTATTTGATGATATAAATTTGATCAACGTTTTTATCACATTCTGTGACATGCAAATGTGATATTGTAACAGGGACCTTACTCCGATCAAAACAACTTTTGTTAAAGGAGGGAATTCGTGACACCCTCTTCATTTGACAGTAGGGGCATAACATCGTTCATTAGTACGAATATATCATTGGTGAAGAAACCAAACCTCGTATGTCAGAATGCTCTTCCTGTCCATTGTGTTCCTTGAGACTGATCACGCCTCTCAGCCACATATGGATAATATTCAGTCCATCAAAACAATGTTCGTTGTGTTCATTTTCCTAAGCGAAAGTGTAAGGAAAAATGAACCTTAAACACAGTACACTGTATGATTGAGTAAATTCGTCGCGCTAACACACATTCCTACAGTACGCTACGGTAAGGTTCATATTAAGACCTAAGCATAGGAAAATGAACACAGCGAACATTGTTTTGATGGACTGCATAATCCATATGCGGCTGGGATGCAGTGACATTTCTTAAGACAAATGAAATGAAATGAAATGAAATGGCGTATGGCTTTTAGTGTCGGGAGTGTCCGAGGACAAGTTCGGCTCGCTAGATGCAGGTATTCTGATTTGACTCCCGTAGGCGACCTGCGCGTCGTGATGAGGATGAAATGATGATGAAGACGACACATACACCCAGCCCCCGTGCCAGCGAAATTAACCAATGATGTTTAAAATTCCCGACCCTGCCGGGAATCGAACCCGGGACCCCTGTGACCAAAGGCCAGCACGCTAACTATTGAGCCATGGAGCCGGAGCTTAAGGCAAATAATGGATAGGAAGAACATTGTGATATACGAGGTTTGGTTTCTTCAACGACGATATGTTTGTTTCTCGGGATTTTCTTCAAACCAGTCACACTGGGAAGCTGTAAGGGCCGATCCTGTGCAATACGTTTTGTGTCTGCATAGCTCTTGCATCCTGAGTTCACAAGAAATGCTATAATGAATGTCTTTCTTGGTCTTTCACGAGGGTGTTTCCCTTGTATTTTACCTTCCAAAATTTCAATCTCACCGAGCTCGATAGCTGCAGTCGCTTAAGTGCGGCCAGTATCCAGTAATCGGGAGATAGTGGGTTCGAACCCCACTGTCGGCAGCCCTGAAGATGGTTTTCCGTGGTTTCCATTTTCACACCAGGCAAATGCTGTGGTTGTACCTTAATTAAGGCCACGGTCGATTCCCTCCCATTCCTAGGCCTTTCCTATCCCATCGTCGACATATGACATATCTGGGTCGGTGCGACGTAAAGAAAATAGCAAATAGCAAAACAAAAAAATAAATAAATGCAATCAACACATTCCTCTGTCGGAGCCTATGTCCCATCCAAGAAAGTTGTCTCTTCCTAATTTCACGCAACAGCTGTATCTTTTCTTGAACAATGTTCAATATCTCAGTGATGGTCTTCTTCTCCACCCAACTAATCCGTTGCAACCTACGCCAACACCACATCTCAAAGGCTTCTAGCCTCTTAATATCAGTCTTGCTTAACGTCCAGGTCTCAGCAAAATACAGTGCAACAGACCAAACATAAGATTTCATTATTCTTTTACGTAATGTGAGGGACATTGTTTTCTGACATAGAAGAGACTGCTTATCTCTAAAGGCTTGCTTTGCTATTGCTATTGCTATTCGTGTTTATATTTGTGACACTGAAGATTTTCTGTTATTATCCTGCCAACTGTGCTACTTGTTGTACAGGCTTACCACTGATCATCACGTACAATGGACGTGGGTTCCTACTAAAAATCTAGACTTAAACAATATTTATTTTCATACCAAATTCCTCAGCTTTTCATTCAGCTTTAGAAACATTTTGGATGACGTATTAATGAAAGATATATTTGTTAGCATGAAATCTGTATACACGGCTAAGGTTTCATTAAATATTTCATTGTGAGATTGACTTCTCTGAGTATTTTTGGGATATTACCTTAACATTGCCAACCTCCCTCTGGAACTTACAAAGAGCGCTGGATTTCCCTCACCCGCAGTGCGTTCAGTTCTCTGAACGTATTCTTTTAAATTAAATTACACATTGTGTGTTTTCTTGTCTGTTCGCTAAGTAAAAGAATGTGCATCGCTACCTATATCACAGCATGACACATGCACTCGTATTACACCAAAGAGAATGCACAGCACAATCTTGACTGGCACATCCATATATCAACGTTCGCACGAATAATATTCCAAGTCACCGGCCAGGAACGTAAATCCTGGTGCAGAATTTAAATTATGTTGAGAAGACGTAGACGAACGGAATCACATTAGGTACAGTATTTTTGCGACGATCTATAGTGGAGTTTGATATCACAGATCACGTCTTCAGAATACGATTTTTTTTCTGTGTTAGCTATATATCAGATGTGTTAGCGATGTTCTCATCTAAGAGACATATGCTTTTAATTCAATCGAAATGTGTTATCTGATTAACATCTCACAAAATATAGCCGTAGTTGAGGTAACAAAACAAGCAAACCTCTGCGTACCAAACAACTGCTTCTCAGCCCCAAGGCTTGTGGATTACGAGTTAACCCGTGGTCAGCGTAACGATTCCTCTCGGCTGTCATTCTTGGCTTCCTAGACCGGGGACACTATCTTACCGTCAGATAGCTCCTCAAATACTCACATTTAGTCTGTATAGACTTCGAACCATTTCTCAGACTCATATACCCCTCAAACGTGGGGCCGGCGGTTCTAATTATAGCCAATGTGAAATAATATTAATAATAATAATTGTACCGGGCGGTACACCTCCACTCCGCTAATTTAAAATGTGCGCCTGTTGAAACTCCTCTGCTGGAGGAAGTCTGAACTTTATCTACGCTGTTACTTCTTTACCTTCTCAGAAGATGTCACCACGTGGAAAATTTTGAGTTTTTGAACTGTGTCATTTTTGATGTGTTTTTGTTTCGCTTGAAGTAAGAAGTGTGAACTTTCTCTTCTAGAGGACACTACTGAAGATCTACAATAGTGCAACCTAGTGCGGAGTCAAAGAACTATTTTTTGGAGAAAATTTAATTTCAAGAGTTTGTTCTTTGTTAAATTTCTTTCTATCATTGTTTAAGTTGGCAATATTTACCCCTTTCTTCCCCTTGTTATGAATGTATCCAATCCCGAATTTCTTCAATTAATTTCTATCCAATCAGATGTATCTTCCCCCAACTTGAATCTGTTGCGGGGTCCTATCCAATAAAGAGTTTGTGGGAGGGTGTTTTCTTTCCCCTAACGCCTAGAAACTTCCGCGAGAGTATTTAAACTGCTGATTTTTGGGTCTCTCGGCCACTTCTGTTCCATCTTTGAGTGTGTTAAGTACATAGCAGGGGGCGGGAAGCGCCTCTTTCTTCTCCAGCCGTTCAACACAAGGTAATGGCCGATTAATAACTTCTTTCTTTGCTAGCTCAGCAGTTTAACTTTCGGGGTGGGTTCTAAGCGTTCAACCATGTAACCTTTTCCTAAAATGTAACTTCCCTTTTCATCTATTCTCTTGTAAAACGACATATTGGGATAGAGAGTGCTAACCCTCTCGAGCTCCCACTCACATTGTCTTGAGGTGAACTTATTTTCTCGACCTATTTTTCGTTAATGTAAAACAAATTGTTCTTTTCTTAAGTCACCTCTTTAGCATGGGATTAGCCCTTGTATTAACGGCCTAGTGCCAAGTAGGTCTTAATCAAAGTGTATTAGGAGTGCAAGTTCGCCTCCTCTCAAATTGTTATTTTAGAGGTCATTTAATTAATCTGCTTTTCTTTTAATAGACCTCAGTAGATTGGGTATTTTACCCCTGTGTTTATGTCCGTTGAGGACAACTTGAAGGTGGAGTTTGGTGTGGCCTGGGAGAGGCTTAAATTTTGAGAGCGAGTGGCTCTTTTGAAAATTCTGGGTTGTATGCCTCATGGAGGTTTTTCAGTGTAATTTGGAGCAAGGGCTCCTAGGTATGAATGTGGTTTTCTCCCCCTCTGTTAAAACTTGTGTTTGAGGTAAAACTGAGCTGATTGCCCAAGCATTGTGAAGTCAGGGCGCGAAGCCCAAATTCTGTAAATATTGTAACTAACCCCTTTTGAATTGCTACTTTGTACCTGCCCTGCTTGTTATTTCTTTGTTTTCGAAAAGAAAATATAACCTTGTTAACTTTTAAATTAATTTTACATTGCACTATAATTTCGTAGCTTGAAACCCATTCACACCCGCACCTTCTTTCACCTCTACCTACCACGGAAAAGTCCGTAACAAGTGGTAGCAGAGCGTGGTTGAATGGGTCTCAATTTAGCCCCTTTTGACGGCTAAATATTGTTTGTTCCGAACTCTAACTATTTTCCCAGTTGCTGGAATTTTTTGAGTTTTTCAAAATTGGTCTGTCATCATGCCCGGCCCTCGCGATGTTCTCCTTCTTAACTATTTGCGTAAGGAGGAGTTGATCTATGAATTAACTATCAGAAATGTGCAATCTGGAGACACGGTTGCAATAGACACTAACAAGCTTAGAGAGTCCCTTGATTTGCCCATTTCCATCCCCAATTTGGGAGAGAAAGAAATTGACGACTCTCTTTCCACGATCACGGAGAATATTACTGGGCTAGCTTCTGTAGTTAGTTTTTTTGATGAACATGATCCGTCTCCTAATCAAATTAAGCGTGTGCAAGGCAGGCTATATCATTTTTCGAATAGGGTTAACGATCTGTTGTCTCTAAAACTGAATGATGTTCAGAGGAAGGAAGCTAGTACGCTCCTGGAAAATATTTCCGAATTATCTAGTAAGGTCACTCAATTGTTAACTGGGGAAGTTCCTCCCAAATCTGATCAACCCACCATAGTAAATGCAGGTAGTGAGGAAGCGCCTCCCAAGGGAGAAGTTAATAGAATAACCGTTGCTGCTCAAACTATCCCTGCCCCATTGGACAACGAGTCTGAACGCCGTGCATCGCTGAGTAACATCCGTTCTGAATTAACTTTACCTACTATGTCACCCGGGTTTAGTAGCTTGCCTCATCCATTGGCAATGTTGCTCAGAGGTATATCTAAGTTTTCCGTTAATACCACCAGTGACGTAATTTCATTTTTAAGATTTCTAGTGGAATTCCAGGATCATGCCCTTGTTTTTTCTCTTTCTCCATGTCAAATCTTGCAAATTATCTATCCGTATGCTATTGGTATTCTCTCTGATAAAATCGTAAGAGCCATTGCCGAGCAATCATCTATTGAGGATTTCCATGCCCATTTGCTAGCTAACTTCATCCCTGCTAGGGCCAGGTCCTCCCTTATTCAGAAGTACTATTATCGTGTACAGCGCTTGGATGAAAACTTGGCTGATTTCATACAGGACATTAAGTTTTATACTAGGGTGTTTGCCCTTCATTTTCCTGAAGATCAGATTGTACAGGCTATTGTAGAGGGAATTTCACCTCCCTATAGGTCATATTTGTGTTTCGCGGCGTGCCCGCAAACTTTCTCGGAACTTGAAGCATTGGCCGTCTCAGCGGAAGGAGTTAGATACGCCGATTCTTTGCGTGTCGCGAAAGAACCCCCGCCTTCCATTAGTAATACTCGGCCTCCACCTCGCCGATCAGTCACCCCCCGTAAATGTTATGCTTGCGGGTCGCCTGACCATCTGCGCAATAAGTGTCCTCTGATCAAAACTAGTAGGGCAAATAATGGAGCTGGTTCATCACAAGGCTGTTTTAAATGTGGGGCTTTCTCACATATCGCAAAGAATTGTACCAATTCAAATAGCACCCCCTCCTGCTCAACTTCTGGTGTAACTTCCAACAACAATCAAAAGTGACTAGTGGCTGCGGCTGAGTCAACTAATTCTGCTTCCCAAGGCTCAGCCCCTGGCAAAAAGGTCGAGAATTCAGGGAACGATAAGTCTTCGAATACATCTTCTGAATGCCCCAAAGAGTGTCTTAGGATTGCGGCGGATACCCCCGCACCTGTTCCTTTTCTTAAGATTGAGTTAAATAACGAGCCTATAACAGCTCTCTTAGATTCAGGCAGTGTTTGTTCGATTATTTCGGCTGAATGGTATTCTAAATTGAAATCGGTTTGTAAACTTCCTGACTATGTCTCATCTTCTATTCAATATGTTTCGGCTAATTCATCTCCATTAGAAATTCTAGGTTCCGTACTGGTCAAAATTCGTATTTTTAAGTTTACTTGGAAAATTAAATTGTTTGTGGCTAAGCACCTGTCTTGCCCCATTATATTGGGAGCTGACTTTATTTCTCACACTGGTCTTGTGCTCGATCTCCAGTCTAGGTCGTGCACATTCAAATTTGCTTCTAGTTGTAAAATACCACTATTAAAGTGTAATTCTGTGTCATGTTCTTCTATTTCGCCTACCCAGGATGAGATGTTGTTAGACCTTAGACATCTACCTGAGGAGCAGGCTGATAGTATTCGCAAACTGTGTCAGTCGTTTCCCGAGGTGTTCTCTGATACTCTTGGTGTTACTGACCTTATTGAATACAAAATTGAGGTCACGGATTCGATTCCTGTCCGTTTTCCACCTTATAGGCTATCTCCACCTAAAATGAAGGCTCTGAAAGAAATTATCGATCAGATGTTGAAGGATGGTATTATTAGGCCCTCTAAGTCGGCGTATTCATCGCCTATTTTTCTAGTCCCGAAACCCCAAGGAGGCTTCAGGCCTGTCATTGATTACAGGGCTCTCAATCGGAAGGTGGTGTTGCAATCTGTGCCCCTTCCTGACCTTCATTCTTGTTTTTCATGGTTTCGTAAGGCCAAGTTCTTCACTATCTTGGACTTGAATCAGGCCTATAATCAAATTCCCCTTGCCGAAGAGTCTAAACACCTTACAGCGTTTGCCACGGACTGGAATTTATATGAATACAACCGCGTGCCTTTCGGGCTCCCTACGGGAGCAGCTGTGCTCACTAGGCTACTAGATAGGGTCTTCTCCGACATCATATTCGAGTACTTATATCACTATTTAGATGATGTCGTCGTATTTTCAGAGACTTTTGAAGAACATCTAGATCATTTGCGAGAAGTTCTCGATCGCCTTCGTAAGGCTGGGTTAACTGTTAAGTTGTCCAAGGTTGCCTTTGCTAAGCCCTCTATGTCATTCCTAGGGCATATTGTGTCACCCGATGGTGTAGCAGTCGATCATTCTAGAACACAGGCCATCCGTGATTTTAAACCTCCCAAGGACATTAAAGGTATCGCCAGGTTCATTGGTATGGTGAATTTCTTCAGGAAGTTCATTCCTAACTTTGCTAATAGAGCGGCGCCCTTAAACCTTCTTCGTAGGAAAGGCATCAAATTCGAGTGGGGACCTTCTCAACAAGCCGCTTTTGAAGACCTTAAATTAGCACTTTGTAATGCCCCTGTACTTGCTATGCCTGATTTCTCGAAGAAATTCATCGTCCAAACCGACGCGTCGTCGTCAGCAGTAGCTGCAGTCCTTCTTCAAGAGACTGAACTAGGGAGGCGACCTATCGCCTATGCCTCTAGGACCTTGTCGGCTCAAGAAGCCAAGTATTCCATCTATGAGTTCGAAGGTTTGGCAGTCTTATTCGCCTTAGAAAAGTTCCGTCTCTATCTGGAACACGTCAAATTCGACCTGGAGACAGATAATCAAGCATTAAGCTGGGTCTTAGGTAGGCCGCGTCGTACTGGTCGTATAGCCCGCTGGGCTATTCGTATTTCCGCCTTCCAGTTTGATGTTAGACATATCAGAGGTACCGAAAATGTTGTTGCTGATGGACTCAGCCGTATGTTTCATAACGACGTCGAGACCCACGAACCGGTCGACAGTTCATCACCTCCCGAGTCCATACTATCTGGTGTTAATGCCATCTTAACAGATGCTCCCATGCTTTTTAGGGATATTGATAAATATCAACGTGAAGATCCGACGCTGGCTCCGATAATGGAAACCCGTTCTTCTGGGGAACATGTTGTCCCTTATGTTCTGAGGAATGGTGTTCTATGTTGCCCATCGAGGCATGATAGGAGGATGAAAGTTGTCGTTCCAGCTGTTCTTGTACCTATGATCTTCAAGTATTATCATGAGACCCCATTAGGAGGGCATCTTGGAATCTTTAAAACTCGTGAGAAGATTCGTGAAATGTTCATCTGGAAAGGTATGGACGGTGAAATCCGGGAACTTGTAAAAGCTTGTAAATCTTGTTTGCTCAGTAAACCCACCATGTCCACCAAGGTAGGCCTTTTGTCTTCGCATCAAGCGTCGCGCCCCATGGAACGTCTGTATATCGATTATGTAGGACCCTTCCCCCAGTCAAAGGGTAATGCTAACAAGTTCATCTTTGTGTGCGTAGATGGTTTTACCAGATTTTCTTGGTTATTTCCGACTAAGCTGGCTACCGCTCAGTCTACCATTACCTGCTTAAATTCTATTTTTGCTTCTTTTGGTCCGTGTCAATATATTGTATCTGATAATGCTAAGGCTTTTACATCTAATTTATTTCGTAAATTCTGTTTTGACTTATCAATCTCTCATGTAACTACTTCTGCTTATTACCCTCAACCATCTCTGGCTGAACGGGTTAACCGTAATCTCAGGTCCGCACTTATTGCCTATCATCATGAAGATCATTCCAGGTGGGACACGTCCCTGCATTGGATAGCTTTTGCTTTGAATTCGGCGGTTCATGAATCTCACAAGTTTACTCCAGCTTCTTTGATGTTCAAGTTTGTTCCCAACTCGCCGCTCTCTAACCTCTGGTCTCTGAATGACATTCTACCCGAGACAATAGATCCGGATAACATTAAAGATCTTTGGAAGAAGGCTAAAGCTAATCTTAAAGTGTCTCATGAAAAGGTTATGGAAAGGTATGATCGTGGACGGAGACCCACCACTTTGAAGGTAGGTGACCAGGTGATGGTCAAGAATTTTGTTCCCGCGGGCAAGCTTGCCCCCAGATTTCATGGGCCATGCATCATTCTCGATTTTCTTACGCCGGTTACCTTGTTAGTAAGCAATCCAGCCACCGAGAGGATATTTAGGGTTCACCTGTCACAGGTGAAACCGGTGTAAATTTGGTGTCAACTTGCTTCATATAATTTGATAGGAATATGAAGGTTATATTTTTTTTTTTTTGAGTTCCACTCTTAAGGCATTCTGCTCCTTCTATTTTATTTTATATGTAAGCATTTCTTGTAAACCTCCCCGATTGTTAAACTGCCATCCTGTCCTTACCTCGGCCATTACCACGCTCCCGTCTCCTGCTTCAATACACACAGTGGCATAACTTATGCCATGGATATTTGCACGCCGCTGGCCCCTCAACCTCTCCACAAGCCTGTACCCTCAAAAAAGATGATGGTCCAACACAATTCTGCCGCCAAGCTTTAATGTTTCAGTGCCCCCGCAGCCGCGCGGCGCCGTGCAGCAACTGGAGCAGAGGACGGGCCCCCTCGGCCCCAGCGAGGACGACGTGTGCACGGCGAGCCGGAGCTCTCCTCCCGGCCAAGGCTGATGTGCGGCGCACGACCTGCTATTTGCCCGCAGCCTGTATATGTTCACCGCGGGCGCGGCGTGCTTCAACACCTCTGCTCCCCTCATAGTGCGGGCGAGCGGTATCTCAGGGTACTTGAGGGGTCCGAGCGGCCTCCTTTGGACGCAAGCCGCAACGGCCGGTCTGGCAATCCCACTTCATCACCATCTACTACATGAACAGATACCATAAGTAATGACTACACTTGGGAATTCAACTGCAATATTTGGTGGACTTTGAAATTTTTTTTTCTTCACTTTCAAGTATAAAAAGTTATCTTCAGAAATTCAACTTCTACAAATATAAAGACCTTACTTCATCTGCAACAACAAATTTTGAAACCCATTCACACCCGCACCTTCTTTCACCTCTACCTACCACGGAAAAGTCCGTAACAATAATAATAATAATAATAATAATAATAATAATAATAATAATAATAAAGAGAAGAAGAAGGAGAGGTGACTGTTAACATTGATTTTGAATGGGAAGGCAGACATCGAGTATATTTTTAAAAGAACACAAGATGATAAGGAAAATTCTAGGCCCAAATTTCACAGGTTAACAATACAAAACCAGTAATCAAACGATCAAATAATTTACACACGTTCAGAGTGATATTTTCAAACGCTGAATAAAAAATTGAGGTAGGCCGCGTGGTAAGGATCGCGTAACTGTGAGCTTGACAGCTTGAGTTGAATTCTATGAAGCAAGAACGGACGCTACAAAATCGATCTCATAAAAGGCCTTAAGTAGACAGGAATCCCAGAAAATTCCAAAACAGGGAGATTTTTTAATTCAAAATTCACAAATTATAAGTTAACCAAAAAAAACCCTAATAAAATGACCGGAACAAATTGGACCAAAGAGAGAAAGAAAATTCTACAAGAGAATGAAAAATATGGCCAAAATAAAGGAAATAGGTAGTTTTCATATTCCTAAACGGACTGAATAACAATAATTATTAATAGTAAAAACAAAAATAGTAACAATAAGGTTATTGGTATTACGTCCAACTAACGCCGTTTACGGGTTTTGAAGATGACATGTTGGATTTTCAAATATCAGAATATTTGCTTAGTATCATTCAGAATTTTTGAGCTTTCTTCTATTTGACTCTAGGTTAGCCATTACGTGTCTATCGAAGGCTGGCTCCACTGTGTAGTGTAGGAGGTAGGTGGATAACCTTGCAGTAAATGTATTGGTATTTCTTCATCAGGAATCCCGGAGGGAATCGTATTTCTTTCGTATTTTGAATGGAGCATAGTGCACTTTTGAAAGCCATTTTGGAAGCGTTCACATTACTGTCACAATGATGACTAAGAAGGTTCCTCCCAAGCAGTGTGTCGTATTGTAAGTAAGAGACCTCTCATAAATACTAGTACCAGTCCTGCCTGCACATAAGTAGCCAACGACCATATTGAAACACTTGCCAGGTGACATATAGTGGGGCGGGCGTACTATTGTCATAAACGTTGCCAATAAAATATATTTAAACAATAAATCTTTAATTGCTCACGGGAAAGGCTGCTCCGACATTTAATTTCCAACTCGTCTGCCTACTCATGTGGTGCAGGTGGAATAAATCATTCTATTATAGCCCTACCTACCACGACTGGTCTCTCTTGAGAAACTTGAGTAAATTTTCGATCATCTTCATAATAATATGTCCATGTAATGGTAGGCGTTTTCATATGAAACAAATAGTAAGCAATAGAGTTCAAGGATGGTTTCTTCAGGAGGGATTACCGTGGTAGGCTCGAATGTCAGGGCTACCATAAGTCCTCGTTTATCCTGGATTCTTACGTATTTTTACACCGTACCTGGGAATTAGGGAAAAGATGGAAATATTGTCATATACCCTCCATTTTCTGTGAGAAACCGAACTTAAAGTAATATACTGGTATATTTTGTAGCTATTTATAAATTTACGATCGAACCTCTGTGGCTCAGATGGCAGTCGAATGCCTCTCACTGCTGGGTTCCGCGCTTCAAATCCCGATTAATCCATATGAGATTTGTGCTGGACACAGCAGAGGTGGGACAGGTTGACAGGTTTCTCTCCGGCTACTCCGGTTTTACTTGTCATATTTCATTCCAGCATCATTCTCCAGTCATTAATCACTGCCCCAGAGGAGTGCAACAGGCTTCGGCAGCCGGCACAATTCCTATCCTCGCCGCCTGATGAGGGCTTCATTCATTCCATTCCTGACCCGTTCGAATGACTAAAAAATGACCGCGTAAATTTAGGGTTTTTCTAAGATAAATGTTTGAACTTTGTTCTACAGTAATAGTATTTCATGTATGGAACATTGGCTTGGTTGGAAAACTAGTTTTTTTACTCTACCCAATTCAGCAATACGAAACAACGTTTTATTATGGTCAGACGTTAAAAATTCCGCCAACAACATCCATTCAAAAGTTCATTATAATTTAAATACCGATATAGACTTGTTATTCGAGAAAATATCGCCAGTAAAAAAGATTTTTAATTTAAAACCTGACAAATTAGATGAATTGAAGATATTGGAATTGTCACTGAACTGGGTCAGAATATTCAATTTCCTGAAAGACTGTGATATTAATATTCCAAATCTCCTTACCATTGTGGAATATGTATTGTGTTTGCCTGGAACATCAACATTTATAGAAAGAGTCTTCGAACTTATGAAGAACGTTTAGAGAACATAAAGAGGCTAAAAATTAAATGTAGGCCTTACTGTGACTACTGCTGCAGTGACTGTTAGGAACTGATAAAAGTGATGCAGATATATTTGAAACTGCATCCTCATAAATATACACCGAACTAGTTGTCTACGCGGTTTGTGACACGCGGCTGTGAACTTGCATTTGGGAGATAGTGGGTTCGAACTCCACTGTCTGTGAACATGAGGATGGATATCCGTGGTTTCCTATTTTCAAACCTTCCCATTCCTAGCCATATCTTATCCATAAACGTGTATGTGTGGGTGCGACTTAAAAGAAATTGCAAAAAACGAAATACTCGTGGTAAATGAAGCAGCCAAATTCTGTGCCATCTTCATCTAACACCCAGTGAGTCACATTCCTAAGGTAAGGTAATGTTTTTCTAAAATATCATAATTGTCCTTGTCTTTTATTTATGGAATATAGTGGCCCTATCCAATGCCATTTCAGCCCTAAATATGTTCAAAATGTTACAGGCAACAGCTATTGGATTTGCACATATTTTGTGGCAGAAACACTACACCCTCAGAAGCATGGACCTCATACATATAAAGAGCAGTTATTTTGAATTATCCTTCCTTAAATCACAGCTACGTGAAAGCTAGCCAGGTCAGAGCGGGAGGAGGGGGGTGATGCAGACTAGGGTTAAATTTATAATGTGTAATGAATAGACGTACAAATAAATATATAGATTAATTTAATGGATTTATTATCGACAATATTTTGTCCGGTACTTTACATGCATTTAATTTAATGTTTTGTCTTTTATAGTACTTACGAGCACTATAAATTATCAAAGTGCTTTCAAAATATATTTTAGTAATGTTGGGACGTGTTGACCTCCGTTGATTTCATGACAATAAATACCTTCAGAAGAAAGATTATAAGAGTGTAGAAAATAAATCAACCCATAGAAAATCTCTTGAGGTGGGTATACAACACCACATCCGGGAACAAACTCTAGAACTGGTGCCTCCCAAGTAGTAAACCGCAAAAGTGAGGCGTCAAAACAACATTTACGGTGCAAGAATAAGGAAATTAGGATGGCTTTGGATTCTACGCGGTGAGCAGAAGGCAGGACATTACCAAACAGAACAGGCATTGTTAGCAAGAAACTTTCAGATGATGGAATATTTACCCAGCCTATACATGCAGAGCATCCTATTATTTCGGGGCCGGTGTCCAGACGAATGCAGAAAAAAATTCCGGCCTTGTAGGGTGTGGTCTAATTATGGGTCCCAAGGTTTCACTGCGAACTGCAACCGATAATTTCAAGGGTCAGTAGTCGACTGACCTTGGGAGAGAGTGGACCTTGGAAAATGTTCGTAAATATTGGAAGCTTGAAACCCAATTCCATCATGGCCTACAAGCCCGGAAAATTTCTTTGTTATTTACTGCTGTATTAGTCTATACTTGACTTATTCTTCTCGAGGAATTAACAAAAACCTTAATAAATTTCTATGAAAATGGTGACCGACCATGCAAGATTATGACAACATCAGAGGCCTGCTAAAGAGCTGGAACAGTGAAGGATTTGAAAAATGGTCACCTATTCTAACCTGACAAGTTTTAATTATGCCTCCCACTTACCTGTATTCACAGCACGCTCCACCTACAGAAAACAGAATGATTTATTACTAGATAATTTTATTGATTTCACTCTTCCTCCATTGGATAGAATGTATACAGCATTTATATTCCAAGTGCATATGATATAATTAATAATTTCAGATTGTCATAGGGCTGTGATAATTATCTCAAAGACATAGTTGTGTAAATATGTAGTACGGATGATGTTTCAAATCACACCCTGGAAGTCACGGCTTTCTCCGTGGAGAATGCGGTATTTTATGATCTGTTCAAATAGTTTAGCACCAATTGTTTTAAGGTTAAAGACAATACTCGAAGGTCAGCCTAGTTGACAACAGATCACATAAAGTCAACAAAGGTCAATATTTTATTTGGTATATCAACTACGCCCTACAGATGCTTGGCTCATCGCGTGTCTACAAAACAATAATAGCCTGATAAGCATAATTCCAGCGACCACCTTGAGGATGAAACATTTCTTTTATTTCCAGACTACTTCCTCAGGGAACCAAGCTCAAAGCCATTGACGTTGATGGGTATATCCTTTACCTAGAAGACGTGTCCTTTATCAATGGACTTTGGTGGAAGCTGTGGTAGGTACATATCAACGCATCCACGTGCTAGCAGTTGAGTTCTTGTTCAGAATATGAGTAAATGGGACTAGTTTCAATAGTTTTCTATGGTTTCCTATTTCAAATATAGAACAAACGTTGAGATTCTACCTTCCTCATAATTTGATATGGTATATTTTAGCATTATAAGACTAAGAATTTAGCATCTAATAAATAAAGGTTGGTTTCTCTAGCATTGATTGATTGACTGTAGCATCCAAAAGGCCTGGTGCCTTTCTAGTTAACGCTCTTGGGCGACCTGTGCGTCTGGGTATATGGTGGTGATGAAAATGAGGTAGGGAGAGGGTGAAACCGGATGTCGGCTTATAACCTACTTAATAATACGAAGAGGTCTGATCAAGGCTTAACGTCTCCATCCGACCGACGAATCATTATTAACAGTGCCACATGTCCTCGCTCGATATGAACATTACGGAGAAGTTTGGTATTGAACCCAGGCATTTACCACGCAATCTAGTTATTATGAATATTGTATACCTCCACCTCTCCTTTCTCGCCGACCACCATATTGATGGTGAAATTATTTTACATCATCGGGACACGAACCCGATAACCATGGCATCGGACCTTAAAGACTTGAAACATTGTCAGTAATGGCCACCAGGTGGGTAGTTGGGAAATATCCTGGTGGCATTGCTTAGTTACAATAGTTATAATAACGAAATTAAGACGTGAATTACATAACAATACTAATAATAATAATAATAATAATAATAATAATAATAATAATAATAATAATAATAATAAATACATTAAAACATAAAACAAGAAATTATATCGAAACAAGAAATTCCATTAAACAGGAAATTTAGTCTTGAAATAGACTTTCAACGTATTAGGTCTGTTCAGTACATAATTATAGTACACACCGACGTAAAACAAATTGTAAAAAAGTGTATATATGAATATAACATAAGTGCATTAAAACAAGAAAAAAACCAGAGGATCAAAAAGGTGAAAATGAAGAGCCTGGCACAAGAAATTGGAAGCAATGCCAGTTTCACTCACACTTACAAGTCCCGTGGTCACTAAGCCATACACTTAAGTTGAGAGCCCATCTGGCTCGCCTTTTAGTCGCATCTTACGATAGGCGGGGGACACCGTGGATAGGTGGGGGACACCGTGGATGTATTCTACACACAGCGGGCTTTTTATGATACAATACTCATTATGAACTGGATAGTTATTATGTGCACAAATAAATAAGCTGTAATTGTACATTAATAGAAAGGAACCAGCTCAAGTATTCAGTTCACTAAGTGAACAGGTATGACGATTAAGATGTTCATTTTTACAATAAGAAATCGAGCAAGTATGCCGTGCGGTTATGGGCGCGCAGCTGTGAGCTTGCAGTCGGATGATAGTAGGTTCGAACCCCACTGTCTGCAGCCCTGAAAATGGTTTTCAGTGGTTTCCTATTTTCACTTCAGACATATTGTTGGACTGAACCTTGATTAAGGCACGACCGCTCCCCACTGCTAGCCCTTTTCTTTTCCAGCGTCGCAATAACACCGATCTGTGCCGGTACGACGTAAAGCAACTTGTAAAAAAAAAACAAAAAAAAACAATAACAAACGTAACAAATTATTAGTCTTGCCTTGCCTTTTCCCAATATCCTTGGGGTCAGCAAGTGTGTGGATTTAACCCAGTTTTACGGGCGGATGCTCTATCTGACGCCAACCCTACGTGGAAGGATGTTATCACTGTTGCGTGTTGTGGTTGTAGTGTGGCGTGTAATATGTAGATGAAGAGAAGTTTGTTGAGACGAAAACAACCAAACAGTTCCCAAGCCAGAGGAATAAATAGTTAAAATCCACTTCCTGGTCGGGAATTGAACCCTGGGTCCTCTGAAGAAGACTAGTAGCGTGACCAAGCAGCCGGACGGAGAAATATGACATATGGCATATTATTACAACCAACATAGATGCTGAACTGCAGGGATATTTATTTATTTTGTAAATAACTGAATAATGCCATAGTTTGACGTATATTACTGATCCAGAAATATGTTTTATTTCGCTCTATTATTTTCTTCAAGTGTTGAAAAGATGAAAATACATTCAAACAAAACCATATCAAAACTCATGGCGCAACAACCTCGAAGGACCATTGCCTACCAAGCGACCGCTGTTCAGCCCGAAGGCTTCCAGATTTGTGGTTAGCACGACGAATCATCTCGGCCGTTATTATTGGCATTGCAGACCGGGGCCGCTATTTCACCGTCAGGTAGCTCCTCAACTGTAATCGCGTAGGCTTAGTAAACCTCAAACTGTCCCTCAAATCCAGATAAAAATCCTTGACTTGGCCGGGAATCGAACTTGGAGCCTGCGGGTAATAGGCAGGCACGCTACCCGTGTACCGTGGGGCCGGAAAAAATATTTTCTACATAATAATAATAATACATAAAGGAACGTAAGGCATTTCAAGTGATATTTTGTGCGAAGAGAACTTCTTGGAAGGTCTGACACAAGAACTTGAGCTGTTTTGCAAGAGCAAGCAAAACATAGGTAAACGGCAAGGATGAAGGTGAATGCCCTAGTCTTTATTCATGGTGGGATCTGCAAATGCTCCGAGTCCATGAAATTCATGTAGATTAGTATTAACCGTGACTGATATATTTGCATGTGAAACATTTCTGCTTGAAGCTTGTATTTTATAATGTCATGTTAATAGCACTTTGTGTGTCGTGGTCCAGAGATCCTTGAGGATACATATCCGTACAGGCCCGTGACTCCTCGACACTAAGTTCAATAGAGTAATTAGCTATATTAACAGCCATTTTGTCCACACATTTTAACCCATTGCTCATTTATGATATAGTATGTAGGCTATGTGCCCGTCTAGAAAGAGAAGATTCTTAAATTGTTCGAATTTCTTATCAGGTTACATACGAATTCATATCTTTGGGAAGAAGTCCATCGTTTTCCTTTACTACCTAAGTAATACACTCTGAAATGTATAGAATTCTTATTCTTGTATTAGGAGACTACTTAAACACAGGTTTATACTACAGGAAATAGTTTTACGTGTAAATAAGATAACTTCAAGCTGTAGAAAATACTAACAACATAACTTTCCGCGGGGAAACAAAAATTCCTTCGAGATCTCGAAAATTAGAGTTATAGACGTTCGATTTCTAAAAGTTTGACTATACCCCCAGGTGTTTCTCTTTTTAACTATACATTTCAGATCCTTCAGAGATCCTCGTCTTCGTTTTTCCTCCATATCCTTCGAATACTTTGTATTATTAGAACAAACATTTACTGGAGTTCCACATAACATAAGTATGCTTCACCGAATGTCCTCTCCATACAGGCCAGTTGACGGTGCCATATCGCTAATAATTCTATATTTTAGACATTTGTTTATAAAAACATGTATTTAGTCATCTCACCCTGAGCATCGGGGTAAGATGGCAATTATATCGAGATGAGATTTGAGTAGATTACTAGTTTTATGTCATTCAGGGTACACATCGCCTAAATATAATTCTCAATGCATTTTTATCATGATTATAAAAATAAACATATTAAGAAATATTGTAATCACACGAAACTAGCTGTTCGTCAGAGTTCTCCAGTACAGTTTCTGCACATGTTTTCTTAATTTGTACAGGTTTAATGGAAATATTTATCGCAAGAGATTTACCGAATTCAGTCCACCAGATGTCCATTTCTATCATACTAATTGAGGGTGCATTCAACACAATAGTCATTTGTCATTCTCTGACCTGATTTGTCTTAAGAGACCGATTCATAGTGGATTTCTTGCTCTTTTATTTTTTATCTCGTCGAGATCTTGCATATTCTATTTTGCCATTAAAACCAGCCTCATTTTGCTTTAGAACGAGAGGTAACATTGAAATTAATCCGATACTACCCACTTTGTGGACTCATGGCTTGCTTAATATCATCGATCTTTTCTAGACGTTGTTGCAGAGTTCCGCATGGGATGCCATAATCTTGGATAGATCTAAAACTAATCATACCACCGGTCTTTATGTACTTCTGTCTTCGGACCATTGATCCCAGCTTGATGTTATAATGTAAATTCTTGGCATTTTGTACGAGAGAATTGTGTATTTGAATAGTCAAAGTTGGCATCTTACCCACAAAAAGAGTGGCATCTCTATCGCGGGTTGGAAAGGGGTGCCAGTTTCCGCCCCGTGACAGAATCACCGTTTCGGACCAAGTGAAGTCAGCACCCTACACTGCGAAGTACCTAGCATGCACAACAAGTAATAATATTTGCTTCCTGCATTTCGTTGATAGTCTAATAGCCACTTTCAGACAAGTGTGTGTTATTAGCATTTCGTCAGTTATAGTTCTTAAATTGAATTTCTTGATTTCAAAGCGGGAAAACAGTTCACACAACGTCATAAGCATTGAGCTTCCCGATCGCCTAAAGCGAGCAAGCGTAAGACAAGTTGGTGTCGCGATTTCTTCATTCCCAGCAAAACTACAAACCTCTAAGTATCTTACCCCAATAGATATTCCCCCCCCCCCCCTCCACCCATACAACTCTAATCGCTTTCTCGGTAGAATCAGATTTTCTCGTGTGCTCAAACTAACTCAGATTCAGCTTCGCAATAAAGGCCTCAAGGGATAGATTGGGCTGATAATTTGAATATCTACTTATTTATTTTCTTGGCAGTCCGATGTATAAGGAAATTTATCCTCCAGCACCTTTCTATCCCTCCTATTTATGGTCTAACTTTCACAATCATTTTTAGCTGTGGAAAGACTAGTGCTTTAACCATTTTGATCCTAAGTGCACACACACATCAGAGCATCTGACGATCTTATCGAGACTTTTGAATGCTCGCTTATCAAGAGTTAGTCTGCGACGATTTTGTGGGCTGTCAGAAGCACTGATATTCATGACTGATCCCAAAAGAAAAAAAACCACTTCGATTGTAGCATCATTGATTTTCATGTTTGATGATAATACTGTTGTTAGTTTCTTCCGTTTACTAATGTTAAGATACAGACCCATTATCTTTCTCTCTACTCCTTAACTTTGTATAGGCGTATATGTTAATCTCCAAGTCATCGTCACTTTCAGCTATCAAAGTGGTAACGTGTGCATACCTAATTTTTATTCAGACCAAGAAAACCGAACCCCACGGCACTTAACGCCCTTGAAGGGGCCTTGGCCTGCCCAGCGACCGCTGCTCACCCCGAAGGCCAGAAGGTTACCAGGGGTCGTGTGGTCAGCACGACGCATCCTCTCGGCCGTTATTCTGGGTTTTCGAGACCGGGGCCGCCATCTCACCGTCAGATAGCTCCTCAATTCTAATCAGGTAGGCTGAGTGGACCTCGAACCAGTCCTCAGGTCGAGGGAAAAATCCCTGACCTGGCCGGGAATCGAACCCGGGTCCTTCGGGCGAGAGGCAGGCACGTTACACGTACACCACGGAGCCGGCTTTATATTCAGACCACCGACCTTAAATCCATAGGCGCACTCGTCCAATCCAGCTTCTCTAATGATGCAAGTTGAACAAATAAGGGGAGAGAGTATGCAGCCTCGTCTTACACCTTTGCGGACTGGAAAGCACTTAGTAGGCCTATCACCCTGCTTAGTTCTAACTGTGGCTTTTTGTCCCAGCTAAATATTATGCGTTAGAATATGTTAGTGTGCACATTTCCGTGGACTTGGTAGACTGATGTAGCATATTGTTGTGCAGTGATGAAAACAACGGTGACCTACCTCACTTCCCTTTTCTCTCGTACACCTGCATAGTCTGTCAGTGATATCTGACGGCGAAGCCGTTGAGAACTCAACCAGTCTTCGGGCTGAGGACTCAATATGCATCCATAATATACTCTATGAGTGACAAAATAAAACTATGAATATAGAAATTATTTTCCGATGGAGAGAGCGGACCCCTTGAGAATACCGTGCGCAGTTCCACTAATCCAATTCGATCACTACCTACAAGCCTTGAAAAAAGATTTTATTCTATACTGATCGAGACGACGACCGTGTTTGCTTTTTTTGCTAGGGGCTTTACGTCGCACCGACACAGATAGGTCTTATGGCGACGATGGGATAGGAAAGGCCTAGGAGTTGGAAGGAAGCGGCCGTGGCCGTAATTAAGGTACAGCCCCAGCATTTGCCTGGTGTGAAAATGGGAAACCACGGAAAACCATTTTCAGGGCTGCCGATAGTGGGAGTCGAACCTACTATCTCCCGGATGCAAGCTCACAGCCGCGCGCCTCTACACGCACGGCCAACACGCCCGGTCCGTGTTTGCTTAAGCTGTTATCTACCTCCTTACATAATACATTTTTGTTTCTAAATTATAAACAGTTCTTAGCGGACAAGCTAGGTGTCCCCTTACTGTGAAAACTGTAAAATTAAGCAATTTCCTCAATGATGCCGAAAGTTGAAGGGCTAAAGGACCCGGAAAGATTTCAAACTATGAGTCTTGGAGAGCTCTACTAAACTAGAAAAAAAACATTTCGAAAATCACTTTCGGCCTAAATGCAGTTCCGGAAAAACAGCCTAATATCGCTTGTTTCTATTCTTTTTTTTTTTTTTTTTTTTTTTGCTTTACGTCGCACCGACACAGATAGGTTTTTTGGCGACGACGGGAGAGGAAAGTCCTAGGAATTGGAAGGAAGCGGCAGTGGCCTTAATTAAGTTACAACTCCGGCATTTGCTTGGTGTGAAAATGGGAAACCACGGAAAACCATCTTCAGGGCTGCCGACAGTGGGGTTCGAACCCACTATCTCCCGCACTTAAGCGACTGCAGATATCGAGCTCGGTACCGCTTGTTTCTTTACTCGTTTTCTTTTTGATTCAAATCCGAGGTATTTTCACTTATTTGCATAATCCTTTCTGCAGTGTGTTCCTTGGTTCAATACCCCTAGGCATTTTTGATTTTTGGAAAATGTCCACACCGAATGTAGCTATACGGGCTTAAGCGAAACTCTGGATTGACTCGCACTAGCGCTCTTAGTGCTGCTTAAGTGAAACAATGCCTTTACTCACATTAACGCTCTTAGTGGTAGAAAAAGGCTAACTGCTAATATAATTCATCGGATAACGATGATTAAGGAAAGGATTGTAATTTTTAAAAGTAAATAATATAGGCTATCATACGTTATAATATATTTTTCTAAAATTCTTAGCTCATCTCCCTAGGATGTTGTCAACATTGAGTTGCTAGCCTGAAGGACCAGAATTGTGGACTTTTTAAATATTAGTCTGATACTTGGTTTTTATACCGAGTAGGACAGGTCAAGTAATAGCCTATGTCTGGTTCAGTTTAATTTCATTTTGGACTGTTTGTATGCATGTCTATCTCTCTGTTCATTTGTCTGGTATATCAAGTAAAACAGACAGATGGATATATTCACCAAACTTAGTATTTAAGTTAGAATAAATGCGCGTGGAATCTAACCTGTAATTTGTTCAAAAAGTTCGGCAAAATAGGGAATTCGGAGGGAGACTAAATCAAATTCAATGTATCAATGTTTTACAGAAAAATTGTTTATGATCAGATTTATATAAAATATAATTTACAAACTTTCTGTCCTAATATACTTTCCCTATACAGTGAAAAATGAAGGAAGTATCGGTGGGTCCAAAAGCTGATAACTAACTCTATGGAGAGTTGCTATGGAAATCATCATCGCAACGTTGTAAATCTCTTTTAAATCTCTCTGTACTTCTTGAATATTAATCCGATAATTGTCTTTTATTCAACTGGAAGGAAGAGATAGTCCTAAAACGTAAAAAATACTCGTAGATGAATCTGCACAGGACCAGAGAGAGCCAGGATACTAGTACGTCACCACAAGCTGCAGACATGCAGAGGCTGTTAATCTACGTGCTTTAGAATGTCAACAAAAACATGAGGAGTCAACAGATATGTAATCATGCCCATGCAAAGTGACAGTTCCGTCATCGACGGGTACAACAACTGGTGTCAATATGAGGAACTTGTCACATATATACAGTACAGTACTACATAGACCTTGTGGCTCTTGAACTGTTCTGCGATCTAAGAACACATAGTGGAAAACACTGATGCACTTAAAAGGCGATCATTATACTTGCCTAAGATGATGATGATGATGATGATGATGATGATGATGATGATGATGATGACAGCGGTATCCACAGGAAAACTCGAATTTTCTTGTTAACCCTTGAGTGCATAAGTCGTATTTTGTACAGATTTACAAAAGCCGGTCTGTGAGGCCCGCACTGGGATTATAGAGAAAATAGTGGTTTGAGACCAATAATAAAAACATTAAGAATGAAATATGAATATTTTACTACATTTGTTGAAGTTTATAAATGGAAATTTAACATACACCTCAGGAAATAAACTAACTATATCCAACATGATAATAAATAATACTGATGGTTAACTTCTACAGAAACAGTAATTATCCTTCTGGCAGGTCCGCCAGTAAATTGTATGACATTTCATGCGGGAGTCCTTGGTGACACTGAAGGCTCAGCTTTCCATTCTCTTCCTGATTTACAGAGCCTATGATTCAGGTAAAGAACCATTGTCCGTACCGAAAGTTGGCCTCCTCCTCTTCTAACAGCTTTTATTGGATTTTAGGCTCCTCGTCAGATAATTTACTAGAACCATTCGATCCACTGGTGTCTGGATGATAATCTTGATCATTAGTAGAATCATCTTTGCCTTCTACTCTGGGCAAGATATCATAATTTAGCAATTAGTATAGCCTACTTCCTCTTCATATAGTCTCTTGGCCATAGTACCATAAATAATAATAATAATAATAATAATAATAATAATAATAATAATAATAATAATAATGTTATTTGCTTTACGTCCCACTAACCACTTTTTCGGTTCCCGGAGACGCCGAGGTGCCGGAATTTAGTAGCGCGGGAGTTCTTTTTCGTGCCAGTAAATCTACCGACACGAGGCTGACGTATTTGAGCACCTTTAAATACCACCGGACTGAGCCAGGATCAAACCTGCCACGTTGGGGTCAGAAGACCAGCGCCTCAACCATCTGAGCCACTCAGCCCGGCGGCCATAGTACCATAGCGATATAAAAAAAATAAAGCGTAATGTAGAAGATATCACATAATTTGCAGTAACACAAGTAGTGGCCATGAAAGAAAGCTATTGAGATCAATACTGGTCCGTAACATACAGTAGATAGAAATTTGTGACCGAGATCGTAAAGGACAGAAATATTACTGTTTTTTTTTTTTTTTTTTTTTTTTTTGAGTGCCGCAGGCGAAGTGAAAAATTACCAAAATATTACAGTATTTAGAACAGTGCTAAGTAGTATATACACCTTTACAGTGAATTAGCTCTTATTCACTATCGCAACACTTCCAGGACTGTTCTCAAGCTGCAGCAGATTGTCACTGAAATCCCAAGTGATGCTTGTCATTGTTGACGTTTGAACCGGGTATTCAAAGGCCAGGCTCCTGTAAATGTGTGGTAATTTACAATAATTTAAAATAAAACAGTATTGTTATTCAACAGCCAACAATAAAAGTTTAGTGGTGCCATTATTGTTTTCTTCATTAACCATGTGAGGAATATTGGGAATTTCACTTCTAACACAAATGATTAATAAATCCCCCGCTGGGCCTACCAGGCTTATACGCTCAAGGGTTTTAAATCACAATCGTTTCCTTGATATTCCTTATTATCACTGCAAGGACCACCTGAGCTGCACAGCTGATTACAAGGCGCCGTACCGAGCTCGATAGCTGCAGTCGCTTAAGTGCGGCCAGTATCCAGTATTCGGGAGAAGTGAGTTCGAACCCCACTGTCGGCAGCCCTGAAAATGGTTTTCCGTGGTTTCCCATTTTCACACCAGGCTGCTGGGGCTGTACCTTAATTAAGGCCACGGCCGCTTCCTTTCCACTCCTGGCCCTTCCCTGCCCTATCGTCGCCATAAGACCTATCTGTGTCGGTGCGACGTAAAGCAACTAGAAAAAAAAAATATACAAGGCGCCGTTTCGTATTCAAAGTTCTGGGAATATACGTCGACGCTGTTGTTCGGTAATTAAGAGTCCATAATCTCGACCGCATTTGAGGCGTCGTTAAACATTTATATTCTGTATACGGAGGATCTATTTTTCACGTTCATGAATTATGGAATATTTCTGTTCATATTAACAGGAACCGTTTCTCAGATGCCAGTCGTGCAGTCTAGGAATAGGGTGCCTTCCTCCACTCGAAGGCTCTGAGTTCAATTCCCAGCCAGGTTCGGGATTTTTATCTGGACCTAAGGGTTGATTCGAGATCTGTTCAGCCTACGTGATTATAATTGAGGTGCTATCATACGGTGAGATGGCGACCCCATTCAATGAAACCAAAAGCTAAAAGGATTTGTCGCACTACCATGCGTCACCCCGTAATATTCAGGCCTTTGGGATGAATAGCAGTTGGTAAGCCAAGGTCCATCAGCACTGTAGTGCCATGGGATTTGGTTTCGTTTCGTTTCATTTCTTAGATGCTGCTCTGATATTTTTATTATTAATGTTATTTGCTAACTACTTTTTACGTTTTTCGGAGACGCCGACGTGCCGGAATTTTGTCCCGCAGGAGTTATTTTACGTTCCAGTAAATCTACCGACACGAGGCTGACGTACTTGAGCATCTTCAAATACCACTGGACTGAGCCAGGAACGAACCTGCCAAATTGGGGTCGGAAAGCCAGCGCTCTAGCATCCGAGCAAGTCAGCGCGGCTCTGATATTTTAAAAACTCCCAACTAGATCAACAAAAAATTTCAAATTTATATCTAAAGTAACATTAATAGATTAAAAATGATTGTCATATATATCGTAATTGCGAAAAAGTAATTTCCATACGTTCGCCGAAGTTCAGTTAAATAAGTATTACACTTTAATATGTAATATAATAAAAACCATTAATTTGAAATGATTTCCTGTTTTGTTTTAGAACTGATCAGTTCGCCGAATATAATGAAATGTTCTGAACGAAACGGCATGATATTCATTTAAATAAAATTGTTTTTCGTTGTAATTATTATTACTATTATTTATTTACTTCCATACATCTCGCTATGCACCTATTCGTTGTTCCATCTAGGATGAAAGGTAGGTAGGTATAGTACTTCATGATCTGTTTGTTATCCTCTAGTTTAATGAACTAGATGGAACGTCACACTGTTGGATTGCTGTGAGCAATGTCAGTATAACATGATGTGTGATAGACGTAAGGTGTAATCTCGAGTTCAGATTATTTCCTTCCTTACTATTTGTCTTTCAACGTGGCTTTGCTTGACTGTGAGTTATGCAGAACTGCTCAAGTGGTACGGCAAGTTCTAAACTTTGAGTGATTTAATTTAAAAAAATAAAACATGGCAATTGTGCTGCAGACCGAGAATTTAATCTGATGGAGTTACTAGCGAAAACAGGAAGTTGTCTTAAACATATCTGTAAATGGAGAAAACTATTCCGGTGGTCAAAATACAAATTCGACTTTCCATTTGTATACAAATCTCGCATCCCTACATTTAAGCTCGATTTGTTTGAAATAAGTGCAAGGTACACGCGAGTAAATTTATTATTATTATTATTATTATTATTATTATTATTATTAACAATAATATTATTATCTGTGCAATGCCTCACTAATATACGTAGATAGGGTTATAGCGACCCTCTTACAGGAAACACTGGACTGGGAATGTTCCAAGATACAGCTTCGGTACTTGCCTGATGTTTAATTTAATTTCGTGTGGCTATTTCTAGCCGAGTGCAGCCCTTGTAAGGCAGACCCTCCGATGAGGGTGGGCGGCACCTGCCATTTGTAGGTAACTGCGTGTTATTGTGGTGGAGGATAGTGTTATGTGTGGTGTGTGAGTTGCAGGGATGTTGAGGTCAGCACAAACACCCAGCCCCCGGGCCATTGGAATTAACCAATGGAGGTTAAAATCCCCTACCCGGCCGGGAATCGAACCCGGGACCCTCTGAACCGAAGGCCAGTAGGCTGACTATTCAGCTAACGAGTCGGACATCTGCCTGGTGTGAAAATGGGAATCACAGAAATTCATCTTCAGAGCTACCGCCAGTGAGGCTCGAATCCACTATCTGCACAACACAAGATTATAAACTACAGTATATCACGTGTACAACGCAGTCACTCGATCATCTGTTACCGCATAGTGAGATCCTCCATTCTCGAAGTCCATCGATGTTTCCGGAGCTTCTCGACGCAAGAGTGTTCCATCCTACAGTTCCCAACACCGTCACATAGTGGTTGTTAGAACGGTCCAAGTGGCGATCGGTTCCCGGAATGACCAAACTACCTTCCACAGTCCGCCGACGTGACGAGACTCAAATTCTTCGAACTGCTTTAAATATCGAATACACCTTTGAGGCAGATTCCGTGTTTTCTCACTTTCACTCTGTACGATCACTCTGATATGAGTGCTTTCACTTCTGTCTTATGGTGGATTATGTGACTCATACCGGAGGATCACTAATACTGTTATGAGTGCGTATGCGTATGTGATATTCCATGTGAAATCCGACAGATAAACAGAGTTTTTAAGCCATACGGTTGCGGCGCTGGCCTTCTAACCCCAACTTGGTAGGTTCGATCCTGGCTCAGTTCGGTGGTATTTGAAGGTGCTCAAATATGTCAGACTTGTGTCGGTAAATTTACTAGCACGTTAAAGAACTCCTGCAGGACTACATTCCAGCAGCTCCGGAGTCTCCGAGTAGTTAGTTAGTGCAACGTAAAACTATTATTATTATTATTATTATTATTATTATTATTATTATTATTATTATTATTATTATTATTATTATTATTATTATTATTATTATTACTTCAAGAGAGTTATGCCTTTGCTGGCAGGACGTAGTGTTTACAGTGCACTATTTCTTCTGGTATGGGCTAGAATAAACTTGTTACTTTGATTGACCTGTCTCAGTCTCTTCCTTGGCTTTGATAATATGAAAATGGCCAAGGTATGAGCGATGCTAGTAATGCATTCCTTATGCAGCCGGACCCTGTTATGCGTGGTTGAAGATATCGCTCATAGGGTCGGTTGGTGCATGCTTTTCAGTGGGCTTGGCAGACTGGTACTTAATAGCAACTTCTGGCTCCGTGAGGAAAGCAACAGGGAACTACCTCACTCCTCATGTCCCTAGTATGCCTCTTCAGTGACGCCTAAGCTATCTATGACAGCTGTTAGTGGAGCTGTAGAGGAACAAACCAGCTTTCGGGCTGAATACCCAACATACATACAGGATAATTCAGACCTTTAGAAATGAGCGAATACATAGCTAGTTCAATTTCTCTAAATCGCAATGATTTATCAATTTTTATTCGTATTCATTCAAGGCCCCATGACAACACAGATTTGTTAAAATGCTGGAATCAAAATTGTTGATGCAATTCAATATACTTCTATTTTGAAAAAAATTAATTTTACTGATATCATGAACAACCAGAATAATACACATGTCATTAAACATCATATATGTGTGAAAATAAAGCGTGAATTAATTTTCAATTTCTCAACAATAACTCGAGTATGATCGCCGGAAGTTGCAAGAAAGTCATACTCATGATCATTTTAAATAATTTTCTGTGAGTGTTATCAAGAATAGGAAAATATATTTATATAATCTTGATTTTTGAGCTGTTTTTTACAATTTTGATTTACGTCGCACCGATACATACAGGTCTTACGACGACATTGAAATAGAAAATACCTAGGAGTGGGAATGAATCGGCCGTGTCCTTAATTACGGTACAGCCACAGCATTTGACAGGTGTGAAAATGGGAAACTACGGAAAACCATCTTCAGGGCTGCCGACAGTGGGGTTCGAACCCACTATCTCCCGGATGCAAGCTCACAGCTGCGCAGCTCTAACCGCACGGCCAACTCGTCCGGTGAGCTGTTTTACTTCTCGAAATATTGAATCGAAAATAAAGTTCATTGTTTTACTAGATGTGGAATGTCCCGTAAAGAACAAAATCGTCGCCAAAAAGGAATCAACGAACCAACTATCTATGAAGTTCTTAAGCGTCATTTGCTCTGGGTCCTAATGACAAGATGCTCCTCGTAATGCCATTATTTATATAATTAACACTTTCTGTAATTCAGTCTATGTATATATATTATATATAAGTTTTGTCCCTACATTTTCATATTGTCAAAGCCAAGGATGAGACAGACAGGTTAATGAAAGTAACAATTTTGATATAGCCCATACCAGAAGACATAGTGCACTGTAAACACTACATCTCGCCAGCAAAGGCATATAATTTTAGTTACGTAGTATTTATCGATAGGATAAAAAATGGTATTTCTATATCGGTCGTGTCCACAGTAACAAGGAAATGTACTTTTTCATTTTCCGTTACTTATGTCCATCTGTATGTATGTACGGGCATCACGAAAAAATGGCTGAAGAGAATTCAATGAAAATCGGTGTGTAAAATCAGGGAATAATGTACTGCAATCTAGGCTATAAACAATTTTATTCACGGTGATTGAAATGGTAGTTTAGGGGAAGGCCTTAAATCTAATTCTCAAATATTTTATTAATGGCCCTATCGATAAATACTACGTAACTAAAATTATATGCCTTTGCTGGCGAGATGTAGTGTTTGCAGTGCACTATGTCTTCTGGTATGGGCTGTATCAAATTTGTTACTTTCATTGACCTGTCTCAGTCTCATCCTTGGCTTTGACAATATGAAAGTGACTGAGGTATGAGTGATGCTAGTAATACCATTGCTTATGCAGCCAGTCCCTGTTATGAATGGTGAAAATATCGTTCATAGGGTCGGTTGGTGCATGCATTTCAGTGGGCTTGGCAGACTGATGTGTAATAGCAACGGCTGGCTAGGTGAGGAAAGCAACGGGAAACTACCTCATTCCTCATTTCCCTAGTACGCCTCTTTAGTGACGCCTAGGTTATTTATGACAGCTGTTGGCGGAGCTGCAGAGGATCAAACCAGCATTCGGGCTGAATACCCAACATACAACATACAACTAAAATTATATAAAACTAAATTTGAAATCATTTATGTCTTATTCATTTGACCATACCGGCTATGATAACAGATATTCATGATTTTCGATTTTTGTCACTAAATCCATATCAACGCCGAACCATGAGAAAATGGGTGAACAGAGTTTAATGCAAATCCGTATGTAAAATCTGGGAATAAGGTGCTACATCTAGGTCAGGGATGGCGAACCTATGCCACGCGTGTCACTAGGTGACACGCGAACAGGATTTCGGTGGCACGCCACATGAACATACTAAAGATTTTATATAGGCCTACGTCTTGTGCTACAGACTATACAATATCACATGGTTCGTATAGTCATAGAGTTTCACGTGTAAGAAATAAATACCGAAAACCTGGCCGTCAGTTAGTCGGTGAGTGAAGTTAGACGTGTGTTTGGTAGCCAGTAGCGCGTAATTAATCGTTGTGTGTTACTGTTCATTGAATGTCTTTTGTATACGAACCTCACAAACATGTTTCGGTGCCGAAGAAAACAGAAAATTAACAAAAGTAGTAACCGGATTCTTCAAGAACAGTGGACAAAGGAATTCAGAGTGATAGAAATAAGCAATAACGCTTTGTGTTGCCTGTGACTGAAAACCGTCGTGTCCCGCACATTTAATGTAGGCCAAAAGCACCATTTCCGGACGAATCATTTAAATGTTCGTTCCATGTCAAATGAAGAAAGAAGAGAGTTCGTTTCACAGAAAATCGAAGAATACACAAAGCAAACTATTTGTTTTATATCATCTTTCAGGCCAAGGAATAATATCAGTGCGGATGTTTCCATATGTCTCACTGCATATTAGAGCATAGGAAGCCGATTTTTGACGGTGAGTTCTTGAAAGAGACTTTCTTATCGACGTCCTATACATTAATTGAAGACTTTCCTAACAAACAGCAAATAATTAACAGAATTAAAGAAATGCCAGCCAGCCGAAATACTGTCAAGGGTAGAATAATAAGAATGAGTGAAGATGTTTCCGAACATTTGAAAGCTGATTCGGATAACTCCCAGATGTATTCAGTATGTCTTGATGAAAACACGTATGTGAACTTACAAGAAAGGATTGCTGTTTTGTCTGATTTCCTTGTGAAAATATGATGAGGGGAGGGAGGAGTTGGTAAAATTGTTAAGTTTACGAAATGTGACAATAGGTAAGGATATAATGAAGGATGTGAAGCAAGAACTTGTATTAAAAATGGGCTTTGACTTACAGAATAGCCTCAAGTATGGTGGGTATTCGTAATGGGTTTGTGCAATTTCTTAAAGGAAACCTTAAACACCCTACAATGAACGTTGTGAACAGTTAGAATCCGTCTTGGTTCAGACCTATGTGCTTCTTGTGTGTTACTGAAGACAAGAAGTTATGAACCTAATATAAATGACATGGGTACTAAATGTGAGAACGATATTTTACTCGAAGTTCATTAGCAATATTAGTATTTTAATTGTTATATCTAATAATATTTAATGACGAGGTGTGTTACAATGGGAGCTTATTATATATGTTTACAAGTAATGTTAGGTATTCTCGAAATACTTAAAAATGTATTTTTGATGTTTTTGCAAAATACAACCACGAAACGTGAAGTCAAATGTATTTACAAGATATATATTAAATTAAATAAGTAAATAAATCACTAAAAGAATAACTAACATATTATGAAACATAATTGGGAATTAAGAAAGGAAGTCGTACGGGGGGGGGGGGCAGCCGTTCCTTAAAACAAAATAACAAGTGGCACAGTAAACAGTTGAGAATAATAAAACAACAGACTTAAAATGGCACACTAGCTGGAAAAGGTTCGCCATCCCTGATCTAGGTTATAAATAACTTTTATTCACGCTAGATGAAATGGTAGTTTAGGGGAATGTGCCTAAATTTTTTTTAAATACCTATATTATTGATCCTATCGAAAATTATTACATACCGTAACACACGTTATAAAGAATACAAATTCAAATAACACTACCCAGCATGATTTTTGCGGCAAAGCATCTGATACGTGATTTTAACTAAATAAGGTCTCCTGATTTCAGAAATGTCATTGGTTCTATTGTATCACATCTAGTTTTTGTGTTATTTGCCATTTACTGTCTGAAAATTTGTCATTGCGGCACAGTGCTGCTTTGTGGTAACAGCAAATCTGCTGTTTATGGATTCCTGCAAGAGGAGCTTAAAGGCTGTACTACTTCATAACCGTAACATTCTAGCTTCGATTCCTGTGGCACATTCGGTTTCACAAAAAGAAAATTACAATATGTCACATTGCAAACTCTTTTAGATAAAATCAAGTATCATGAGCACCGGTGGGATGTGTTTAGTGACTTGAAGGTGTGTGGTATTGTATCAGGACAACAAGCAGGCTACACTAAATTGCCTTGTTATTTATGTGAATGGGACAGCAGAGCTAGATGTCTACACCTTCCTGGACCAAGAGACAAGTTTTGACACTTGGTATGAAAAATGTTACAAATGTTACAAATGCTTCATTAGTTGACCCACAACAAATTATTTTGCTACCGCTACACATCAAACTGGGGAATCATGAAGCAGTTCGTTAAGGCCTTGGACAAAATTAGCCCCTGTTTCAAGTACAATGCAAGCAAATTTCCACATTTTTCTGATGCAAAAGTCAAGGAAGGCATTTTTAATGGACCACAAATTAGAAAGCTTCTGAAAGACAGAAACTTTGAACAGACGATGAATGTCGTGGAACTTGATGCATTGAATTCAATAACAGACGTCATAATGAAGTTCCTAGGAAATGTAAAAGATGAACAATACTAAACAACATTGAAAACGATGTTGGGTGATATGAAAGAGTTGCGTAGAATGAATCTGAAACTGCACTTCCTTCATTCTCATCTCGACCAATTTCTGGAAAATCTTGGGGCTGTTAATCAAGAGATGGGAGAGAGGTTCCATCAGGACATCAAGGAGGCAGAAAGAAGATACCAGGGGAGGTGGGATGAACCAATGATGGCCGACCACTGTTGGTGTTTGAAAAGAGAAGACAAACTTGATGCAGTCAGATGCTGGGGAGCCAAGCGTTCATTCCAAGCGGACATCTAGGACCGTTAATTTTGTTCACATTTATGAATTCATAAAGATACTGAATAAAAAATACATTGTTTGCTTGTAAATCACGTTTAAGTTTCAAAATAAAATGCTTTCATTGCCTCAGTGTTGTTTGTTTACGTCTTTTAGTGTAAATCAGTATTATATTACAATAAATGCTAAATATGTCATTGTAATTTTATAATTCATTGTATATAATAATTCAAGACAATATTCAACTATTTCATACAAATAAATATAAATATTTCCAAAATTATCAACATTTTTCAGTACTTTTTAAATGCAATATGCAGGTCTATCTCTTGATTTGATATACCTATTGCGAGAAAACGTGACGTGATACGTAGAAACGGACAACGGATTCGTGTTCAGCGACCCAAAATTAGTTAAGATCACCTATCACACCTCTTCCCGCAAGAAAAATGTTTGAAAATGCTGGGTTGTGTAATTTTTGTTGTATACAGGTACCAACTATGATAACAGAATAATGAATTTAGACTTTTGTTACTTAGTCCGTATCAACACCAAGCACTGTTAATACGGGAATATTGTTTAAGCTTGTTAATTGGCGATGGTTTTTGACATGATTGTCTTAATGTGTGAAACCGCGTGGTCATTGGTCTGTATCGACAAGGAAAGATCTGAAGATTATTATAAAAATTGAGAAAAATTCACAAAGGAACGGTCGCTTAAAGAATAAGAGGGAATGATGAAAGGAAGGAAAGACTGCCTTTACATTAGGTACACAAATACCCCAGAGTCGGAAGGAAAGTAAATGTGAAGGCCTACAATATTGAAAGTTCATAAAACTGATCAACAATAACATTATATTGACCATTGTTTTGATGTGATTTGTCTCTTCTGTTGCCACTTATCTCTGATAGATGGGATTACCGCTGCGTCCCGAGGAAAATTGCATCCCTGAATATTGGTGGAATGTAGCTGGGCACATTTCATGTAACTGTCTTTCCAACGACGGGTACTGCAGCTAGTACAAGATATATTAATCAAGTTTGATTTATTGAACTGTGAATCGTAAAAAACGATGCATCCACTCCAGCCACTTACAGCTGCAATACATGCTTTAAGAAAGGGAAGACGGTTTCTGAAGACTAATGAATGAATCGCTTAAATAATAAACAGCTTTCGACGACGTAAAATGCTAAAGTAAGACATAAAACAGAAGATTTCATTTATGACTTTCTCTCAGCACTTTCTCACTAGAGTACTACATCAAACTTGTTGAAATTGCTTACCAGTGTACTTAATAAGAAAAATGAGAAGTTCCCATAAAAGGAGACAGGTCTGTTTAACTCGTACAACATATCATTTGGTCCTCTCTTGGAAATATTATTTCAACGTAGAGATTTTTCCTCTTCTGATGTTGTGAGTTTTACTTGTTCCGTTTTATGAAAGGGTCTTAAAATTCTCTGTTCGTTATATTTTTCTCGTGACAATGGCCACCAGTAGTCTACTCGTGAAATCAGCGACAAGGCTATAAAATTTCTTTCCATCTCTCTCTCTCTCTGTCATGTCTTCAAATAATAATTTAAGGCAGAGCTGGAGATATAATCAAAGAAGAACCTGCTGAGTGCTCGCTGCCTGTACTGGTTCTTCTCTATTAGTGAAGTAAACTAGACAAGGGTCCTTTTATGTGTTCTATTTCATTTTCCTGTTTTGTTAATCGTTACTAGAATGAAACTTTCGGTGGGATGTAATTTAGGAAAAATGTCTTCATCCCTTTCTTTTTATCCGACTTCTTGGCTGAACTTCAGCAATAGATGCTGCTTCGGGCTTCGGTTCAGATATATTATCAACGTCTGGGTGATTCCTCTGGACCGGGCGCTGGGCATTTATGTACGTATTAACATTTTTGTTTACGTCGCACCAGCACATATAGGTCTTAGGCGACGATGGGATAGGAAAGGTCTAGGAGTGGGAAGGAGGCGGCCGTGGCCTTAATTAAGGTACAGCACAAGCATTTACCTGCGGTGAAATGGGAAACCACGGGAAACTATCTTCAGGACTGCCGACAGTGGGGTTTAACAGCACGGCCAACTCTTTCGGTGTTGGTCTTAATATAGGATATTTCTCATAAGCCCAGAGCGAACGCACGCTATTTGTACTCTGGGCTACGGTAGCTGAGGTATGGAAGGCGCACGCGTAGTTCTTAACCTTGCAAACAGCCTGCACATATTCGACCTGGCAAGCATGAGTCGCCAGTCTGAATCTAGGCTGTTAACATGGTGAGACTATCATTGCAACACTGTATTTTCTTATGTAAAAGTTCTGGTTTCATCTTAATGGTCGTGGAAATGTCATAACCCTCGTTATTGGTGTTCAGAAACTCCTAATGGTGTTTACGAAGTCCATCATTATGATAGGAAGATTGGTGTTTGGTGTGCTGTTAGTGCAAGACGAATAACTGGACCTATCTTTTTACGAGATGACAGTAATTGCAGAGAGGTACCAGGATGACATTTTGACGCCGTTCTTCTTTCAGTTAACGGAAGAAGAAAAATCGCGTGGTTGGTTGCAAGATTCAGCCCCTGCTCATACAGCAGAAGATTCCCTTCTTACAATCTCGGAAGTGTTTGCAGACAGTTGATCAGTGCTGGTCTATTTCTCCCTCGTTCTCCGGATCTAAAGGTGTTTCATTTTTACATGTGGGGTAAACTGTAAGAAAAAGTGTATCCAATAAATCCTCTCACTCTGTAGGAGCTAAAAGTAAACATCAAAAACATTACAGTGGCAGAACTCACTCGCGTCAGACAGAATATGGTTACCAGATACAATGTATGTATTAACCACAATGGACGACACTTCCAGCATCTTTTATAAGGAAAGGTTTCATATAAGATTGTATACACGGTTAAAGCAGGGCGGCTGCGCGCGACGTAAGTTCGCCTGAGGCAGCTGCCGTAGTGCAGGGTACAAACACCGTGCGTACGGTCTGGGTTTATAAGAAAGATCCTGTACATACATCTACATCTCTATAATTATAAAAGGAAGTGTTTGTCTGTCTGTGTGTGTGCCTGTGCGCGATGCCCAGCAAAATCTATAGCACGCAGAGATCTGAAATTTTGAACAGAGGTAGATGGAAGGGGGTCCGAATGCACCTCGAAGCCGGAATTTCATTTTCGCTTTCGTTGGTGAGTTATGAACGAAAAACCATCGGAAAACGTGCATTAGGATATGACAATCCAACGTGCTGTCACCAAGATTAAATGCATACAGTCGCTGTCGCTAGGCAACGTACATAAGATAGGTAGAGAACACAATATTCAAGGAGCCATTTTACGTCCAGGACGTAGGAAGCTGTTTTTGGTCTTATATAGTGTGAGGGCATATGACGGTGTTGATGATGATTCGTTTGTCGGTTCGGGACATTAAGTCTTGAGCTATTCGAGAGCAGTGGGCTATGTGCCGGCGGCGGGTTTCATCCTCTTCATTCTTGCTATCATATATCATGTCATTCATTTCTTTCAACAAGCAACTTTTACAAGAATTGCCCGATGTTCTACACAGTTACAAGTCTATCGACTACACGGCAGAGCTTCGAAAGACTTGGAGTCACCTGGAGTACCCTCAAACATCTTAGAGCGGAAATTGTGGCACCAATTATCCTTCTTAAGAATAAGAATCCTGCCCTCTGCAATGAACACGACTCTGAAACTGATGACTAATATTATTGAAGCCATTCTCATGATTGGGCATGTCGCGAGCAAAGTAATATTCATTCTTCGGATATACAGTTTAAGTTAAGATGTCTGCAGAGTTCAAAATAAAATTTCTCCATGCAATAATAAAGCAAGCATAATCTTCTTCTTCTTCTTCTTCTTCTTCTTCTTCTTCTTCTTCTTCTTCTTCTTACTGTATATAAAAATGGATGTTGTATGCATGTATGTGTGTAAACCACTGGAGCAATTTCATCCAAACTTGGTACACTTATAGTATGACTTACTATCTGCAGACGAGCACTGTGGGGGTAAGCCATCCGTAGCTCCCTTAGGGGTGGGGAGCCAGGGAGGGGGGCAAGGTATAAAAATAATCGAAAAAAGTGCCGAATCCACAGTTTTCGGGGTCGCTGAGATGAACAGTGACACTCCTGATTTTTCAAAAGTCAAAGTTCAGCTCCCCTTTTCATGGGGGGCGAGGGGGGAGTGATATATAAAATTAAACGAAAATAATGTCGAATACATAGTTTTCGGGGGTCGCCGAGGTGAATTGTATACTCTGGATTTTTAGTATCCGGAGACAAACCACGTAGGAGTAAGACAGCCCAGGAACCCTTAGGGGTGAGGGGGGCGGCGAGGGGGGCGGCGAGGGGGGTCAGATAAACAAATTAACGAAAATAGTGTCGAATCCATACTTTTTGGGATCGCTGAGATGAATAGTGACACTCCGGATTTTTTTAGAAGTTCAAATGCAGCCCCCTTTGGAGTGTGGGCGAGGGGAGTGATATATAAAATTAAACGAAAATAGTGTCGAATACATAGTTTTCGGGGTCGCCGAGGTGAATTGTACACTTCGGATTTTTAGTATCAGGAGACAAACTACGTGGGGGTAAGACAGCCCAGGAACCCTTACGGGCAGGGGGGCGAGGGGGCTGAGATATAAAAATCATCGAAAATAGCGTCGAATCCATACTTTTCGGGGTCGCTGAGATGAACAGTGACACTCCGGAATTTTTTAAAGTCTAAGTTCAGCCCCCTTCGTGGTGGGGGGCGATGGGAGAGTGATATATAGAAATAATATAAAATAGTGTCGAATACATAGTTTTCGGGGTCGCTGAGATGAATAGTGACACTCTGAATTTTTTGTAACAGGAGACAAACCACAAACACCCCAGGACCCCTTAGGGGCGGGGGGGGGGCAAGGGGACTGAGATATACAAATCATCGAAAGTAGTGTCTAATCTATAATGTTCGTGGTCGCTGAGATGAATAGTAACATTACGATTTTTTAAAACTCAAATTTTAGCCCCCTTTAGTGGGGGGACGGGGAGTGAGATATCATAATAATTATCGAATATACTGCCGATTCCATAGTTTTCCGGGTCGCTGAGATGAATAGTAACATTCCAGATATTTAAAGTCTAACTTCAGCCCCCTTTGGCATAGGGGATGAGAAAGGGTGAAAAAATAAATTGTCAGAAATGACCAAGATAATGGACGTGTGTATGTTCCAGTATGGCCTTCAAGTATAACTTACTACCTGGAAAACGTACTGTGGGAGTAAGACGCCCCTACAACCACTAGGGAAGCGGGTGAAATATAATCCACACTAATAAATGGAAGACTGTTTGGCGCGATCTATATATCTATATATACTGTACTATATATATATATATATATATATTAAGGCATAAAAATGAAAACATACGTGAATTAGTGAGACCATTCTAGGCATCTTAGAAATTTGAAACTTGGTACCAGACAAGCTGATGACTTCAGGATCCCTAGAAAAGTCTCAAATTCTCATAATTGTCTGAGGGGTACATGCTGGGAGTTTCAAACCTGCATAAGAACACAGTCGGTGATATTTATCCAGAACCTACAGGTTTTATGGGCTTAAAAGTTTCCTGAAAGTCCTGATTTTTAACCAACTCTCCCATATCAAGATCGCAGCACAATCTCCCAGACGAGTTAGAAAATTGAAATTTTGCAAAATTATAGCTTTTAGCATGCAACCGACGGAAAATTTACGGGATGTTTAAAATTTTTATTTTTTACCCCCGAAAAATATCGACATATGGAGGCAATTTTAATGACGGCGCAGTCCTTCCTTTCGATGTCATTATTTATTTATTTATCGTATGGCATATATACATACATACAGAAACAAGAAAGCAAGTACATTATATTTTAATGTCTAAAGATGTTATCCATTCTAGAGCCTCTGTATTGGCCTCTATAAAATCAAACCAATCTCCAGGGTAGGCTCTTCTGCTACACTCCTTTACAATGTGTTCGATAGTTTGAAAAGGAGCACCACAGTCACACTCGGGGGATTGTATCTTTCCCCATTTATACAGGGACGCAGCACAGACACCATGACCACATCGAATCCTATTAAGGATGGTCCAAGTTCTTCTTGGGAGACCAGACCTCGAATTAGGTGGGAAGAAAGGCCAGAGATGTTCACCTGTTTCTGAGATCCAATCTTCCTTCCATTGGGCATAGGGGTTGAAATTGTCTTCTGTGAGCTTCTGAGCGAACTTAACTGGCGGATGTCTAGATTTCAACCGGTTCCTCTGAAGGTCAGGAATATTGGAGTGGATAGGCAAGTCAGGGTTCCCATTTATCTTGGAGTATTCTCTCAACAGTGCTTGTGCTCTACGGAATGAAGGAGGCATGATGTTGCTCAAGACAGGAAGCCAATGGGTTGATCTTATTACACCTGAAATAATCCTCATTGTGTTGTTGAGTTGAGTGTCCAAAAGTTTCACATGGCAGCTGTTGATCCACACAGGAGCACAATATTCTGCCGCAGACAAAACCAAGCCAAGGGCAGAACATCTCAAGGTAGTTACAGAAGCACCCCAGGTTGTACCACACAACTTCTGCAGAATGTTGTTACGACTCCTAATCTTTGCTGCTGTATTTACTAGATGTTGCCTGCCTGAAGGAGAGCGTCCGATCTAATGTTATACCTAAGTACTTTGGGTAATTATTGTGTCTGAGGACCTTACCGTTCAAAGACACTTGGAGAGTAAAGTTTGCCATTTTGTTATTTAGATGAAAGCAGGACACCTCAGTTCTGCTGGTGTTTGGTTGGAGTCTCCATTTCCGAAAGTAGTCACTAAGAATGGAAAGGTCATCAGTTAAAATGTTCTCCATTTCTTTCAGGTTACTATGACTTGTAGCTAAAGCTATATCATCAGCATAGCAAAATTTTCTAGATTTCGTTGGTGGTAAATCTGATATATACAGACTGAACAGGAGAGGAGCCAAGACTGATCCTTGAGGGAGACCATTGTTCAATCTTCTCAGCTTGCTAGTCCTATTCCCTAGAACAACCTGAAAGAGTCTATTATTCAGCATGTTTCCAATTAATTGTACCGTGGTTTTGCATGGTAATACCTGAAGAAGTTTATACAGCAGCCCTTCTCTCCAAACCGTGTCATAAGCAGCAGAAAGATCCCGAAAAACAGCAGATGTATTTCGTGGCTAAACGGTAAGTCGTATCACAAAACGGATGGCACAATCTCCGTTCAATTTGGAGTGATCTACAACTTCGGTCCTATGAACTTTTGTCGTATCTCTATCCCTTATACATTAAATTTTTCTCTTTCTGGATTTACCTAAACTTTGCACTTTGTACACATATAATTGATGGTTTGATTCGCTTATACGAAAGATGGGATCATCAAATTCTACACGAATATTGGCCCACCCAGTAGCCATATGTGAGCCAAATTCTATGTTTGAAGCTGTCGCATAAGTGTCTGAAAAGTAATTCACTGTGTGAAAATCTTACACAAATTTCACCCTATTCAACGTTTCTAAAACATAATGAATTGTGGTAGACAAGTGCACCTGTCGTTATCATCACAACTCCACAACTCGCACTTTACATTGGAAACATCATCTGCGGACCTCCCTATGCTTTTTCTCGGATAATGCCAATTTACATGCAATTTAAAAATTATTATTCACTTCATGTACAGTAATTTACTTCGATATCCGTATACAATCTGGAATACCGTAGCGAAGCACGGGTACAATTGCTAGTATATATACAAAACATTACACTGGCAACCACAGAAACACGCAATAGTGAATACTTCCCTTCACGTAAGTTTGGCGTCAGGAAAGGGAATCTGGGCGTAAAACTGGACTCAATCTACATGAAGTGCCGACACCAAGTAATTAGTGAAATGTCTGAGAATAATAATAGGAAGTATGTTTATTTAATTGCTAGCAGATTGTACCCGTTGAATCTGACAGTAGCTGATAATGTCACTGACTTCTGTTTGTACCCTTCGTTAACGTAAACTTCGCACACACTGGTGTCCATTCTGAATTATAAGGACCCATCAAAAACCCGGCCAAATACCCAGCCAAACAGCGCTCGGCCGGCGAATGCTCTGGACCGTATGTTTCAACCGAGGCCGACGAGAAAGACAGGCCTTGGCGCTCACGTCGGACATTGAACGTCACGTGACTGTGCCAGTCTGCTTAGAGAATACTTCCCGGGCTGACATGAGAGACTATAGTAGCGTGGCGCTGGGAAAGTATTCTCTAAACAGACTGGCACAGTCACGTGACGTTCGTTTTCAGAACATAATATCGAACATATCTTGGCAGAATGTATCTGTCGTTTAGTTCCACATCTCTTACAAGAAACCATTAAAATCATATCCTGACCATCGTCACATTCACCTCCCTCCATTTTCTTACCCTCCAAGGCTCAGTCTGTTATTATCCTAGGTAATCTATCCTCCTCCAATCGTCTCACATGACCCCGCTGCCGAAGCCAGTTCATACGTAAAATTTCAGTTATCGAGATTATTCTTAACTGGCAAATGCACCGTGCTTCGCTACGGTATTATACCTTGTATACGGAGTTATACGTAAGTTACTGTACACGCAGTGAGTAAGATTATATTAAATTGCATGTATCTTAGCACTATCCGAGAAACAAAACTCGAAGAACCCTATACATTGTTTCGATGTACGTTGGGGAAATTTTGATGATAATGGCAGGCCACATTTCCTACTGTGATTCACAATTGAGTTCGGGAGTTTCTACAATAACGGCAAGCTCACTTGATAACCGCCATTAACAATAGAGATGAATATTTTTCCTTATATTGGCAAGCACCCTTTCCCAATGCCGGTCAGAATCCAGTTGGAGAGATTTGATTATAATCGAGAAATGCAGTGCTATCTAAAGTATCAAATCGGGATATATCAATAAGGCATAGGACCGAAGTTGAAGATCTCTCCAAATTGAGCATCGATTGAGTAATCAGCTTTGCAAAATGACTTACCGTTTAGAAAGCAGTTATCACGAAACGAAGGTCTGCACCGTCATTGAAACTGCTTCCATATTTCGATATTTTCTGGGGCGAAAAAGTTATACATTTGAACAGCTTGGAATTTTTCTTCAAAGGAAAGAGTGTCCAGGTTTCGGGATTAGCACTCGCATGCATACAGAGTAACTAAAGAATAAAGTATTTCAGTTACGAAATTTGAAATTAATGGATAATAAATAGGTTTAAAACTGAGGACAGCCGGGTAGGACAAATATGTAAATACCAAGGGGATGTATTGTAAAATGAAATGTCTCTCACTAAATTGTGATATTGTGAATTACGGATATAAGAAGGAAATAACAGAGGAGAAATCTGTGCGTAGGGATTCTTAGGTAAAGAGATAAGATGACTTATGCTGTTATTACTTACGCCTCAAGAGGCAAGATAGAGACAAGAAATGAAAGCGGAAAACAGAAGTAGAAGAGAAATAAGTAAAAATTATAGCAAATGCCAGAAAACACCTGACTGTGTGAAATCATGGGCTACACTCCGCGTTGTTCTTCAAATATTAACAGCCCCTTTAGTGCTATTCGAAAACGATTGTAACCTCCAACGGTATTCGCCAATATCCCGCAGAATGGCAACATGACGTCTCTCTCGCCTTCTACACAAGGAACAAACACGAGTTTACAGGAATGTTGACGAAAATTACATTAAGCTGTTCCCCTGTTGGCAAGCAGCCATAGATGTTGCCATGGTAACCTGTAGGTTCATTGTCGGTCTGGTGGTGGTGGTGATTGTTGTTTTAAGAGGAAATACAACTAGGCAACCATCCTCTATATAACACTAATCAGAGAGAAAAATAGAAGGGATGCGACACTTCGAAAAATGATGTTATCGGCCAAAGAAAGACAAGGGCCACGAAGGGCGTGAAAATGAAAGACACCCTAGCCCTCGGAAACCTAATAGCGTCGGGGTTGGGAAAGAACAAGAGTAGACCAGTGGAGGTCCAATAGGATAGATGAAGGTGAGGAGCCTGGCACAAGTAAGTGGAAGCAATGCCAGGACTCAGGTAAGGGCCCCGTGGTTGCCAACCCACGCTCCATAGTTCAGAGCCCCTGGGGCGCCTTTTAGTCGCCTCTTACGACAGGCAGGGATACCCACAGGTTCATTGTCGGTCTTTCAGCCACTCCATGCAGAGCATGAAACCCTCAGAAAGTAGTAATTTTCTCCATCATTTGAAGAGTAAACAAAATTATGCTCATAACAAAAGTTGTTTCAAATGAAGGTGCGCTTCACACATAGTCCACGGATTTTACAGGAAATCAATTGTATAAGAGAAAATGGAAGAAAACTGTTGTGGTTTCCGTATTAACCCACAGTCTATCCAGTGATTTTTAAATTGTATGCATATTTAAACTTTTCCCTGGATGAGTATACTCTATATATGAAGTTTGGTCGAGATCCGTGCAGCCGTTTCGCAGATAGACGGACAGACACGAAAGCTAAAAACCACTGATACGTTCTTGAGTTGACCTAAATCGGATAAACATCTGAAGAATTGGTATAACAAACGAAATCTAAATTTATATAGATTTATTTGTTCATTTCGAGTACTCTCCTCCCATTCTTTCCACCTTATTGTTTCAGCAATCACTTTCGCTATTTTCATGCCAGTTACGAATAAGATGCCCTGATTTTACCGAGCGTTCACTGCCGAATTTCAAAATCAGTCTGAAAAAAATTCAACTATGTAAAGATAGTTTCGTCCAATATTCAGTCAGCTAAAATGTGTACGGTGACGTTTTTGTGTAATGTTCTTTTTAACGCTATAAATCGAGGGTATTTTAAATCCTACCGGCATGTACTTGGTATTATCATGTTCCATATTTTCGCTAGTTAATTGTTGTTACGGTTCGAATGTCAAATTTCTCTTGCATATTTAAGTCATAAACTAATACCTAATCTAAAGGAGTCATACATTTTAATTTAATTTCTCACAGACTTTTGAGCTTTTTAACAACCTTCATGTTGCCCTTTTGAAAATCGGAGGTAAATTAGGAAAAATAATATACCATGGATTATTTATCTAACAGTTCCAGTGACCAGTTCGGTATAAGAATGCCAGGAACTGCAACCAATCAACGGCTATCACTACAGGCTGGCGTAATCTGAAATGAGCGATAAAAAATGTGTGACGCGATGCTGCCTAGCAACCGTGCAGGCTGTGATGTGAAGTGTTGATGGATGGCCGAGACTTAGACACATATAGAAAGCAATTATTTTAAAAGAAGCCTCATCTTAGCTGTTGTGTGTGTCCTCCGCGACTACAAGCTCCGCAGCCCGCCGAATATGGATGTTTCCAGAGACCACGAGGCAGACTGCAGTGCGCTGACATGATCGTCGGTGACGTCAGCCAGCGCTATAAAAGGAGCAACGTTTCTCGCCTCTCCAGGACTCCCACAGTGTCCAACGACCAGACTACACAGCAAGTCTGACACGGAGGCACCCTCTTAAAAATGTGTTCTGAATAGGTGGACTGATTCCTGGCAGTGAGGTTTCACCTCTGGACATTGCCTAATTCATCCTGCATCCCGTAGCCACGTCGAGCACCAATCCAAGCATTCTGCTACTCACTCAAGTCCCCTACAGTGCTCCGACTCCAATCATAGCATTCTGCTATATATGAACATAAACGCAAGTTCCTTGCAAGTTATACGCCTCCTGTTAGCATTCTGCTAATACGAACTCTCTCTACAAGTTCCACTTGTTATTATACATGACCGGTAGTTTTCGACTATCAAGAACATTCTCTCGATTTGAACAGACTGTCTCATCAAGATAAGATTGAATGTATATAGAACTCTCAATTTGTAAAAATGTAAATATTCTACAGTCCCTTAGCCTACTATCTTATATTAACAGTAAACGTGTGCAACTCAACAAGCTTCAAGAAAAGTCTCGTTCTATTTCATGTACATATTGTATAAAAATGTTGAAGCAATAAACTTTGATGTTGTGCCTTGTACATAAAGTTCCTTGTATACAACATTAGCATACTCTAGAGTACTGATTTCTTTATTCGTGGTAGTTTCATAGGCCCTAAATGATTTCCCCCATTTTTTTTTTTTTTGCTATTTGCTTTACGTCGCACCGACGCAAATATGTCTTACGGCGACGATGGGACAGGAAAGGCCTAGGAATTGGAAGGAAGCGGCCGTGGCCTTAATTAAGGTACAGCTCCGGCATTTGCCTGGTGTGAAAATGGGAAACCACGGAAAACCATCTTCAGGGCTGCCGACACTGGGGTTCGAACCCACTATCTCCCGATTACTGGATAGTAGCCGCACTTAAACGACTGCAGCTATCGAGCTCGGTAGTTCCCTCATTTATGATCCACTGAATTCTATACTTGTCGACTGCAAATTCCATACAAAAGTCTCTAGAAAACGATTCTTTAGATGCAAATAAATAAATCGTTATCAATTTGAGTTCCACTATTGAAAGATATTTTCATGATAATTTGATTCTCCCAAAGGGAAATTTGACACCATAAAATTAAAGTACTGATGGCTTCCCCCTGCGTAAAACGTTCCGGATGTTAAGTAGTCCCCGATTTGGATTTCTGGGTGGGGCTACACAGGATGGGTAATAATCGGGATGATGAATAGTGACCTCCTGCGAGTCGGAGCGTGGAATGTTAGAAGTGTAGAATCGTTGCGGTAGGTTAAAGAAGATGAATAGGGAAATTAGTTGTAGTTGGTAGAAGTGTAGTATGTTGGCAAGAAGAGCAGGGTTTTTTGGTCAGGCAGCTACAGAATTATCAACACAAAATCAAACACGGCAAATGCAGGAGTTCTGTTAATAATGAATAATGAAATAGGGCATCGGGTAAGCTAGTAAGACCAGCATAGTGAACGAATTACTGCTGTCAGAATAGACAGCAAGCCAATATCCACCACAATAGTGCAGGTCTATATGCCTACTAGTTCAGCAGATGATGACCACGGGTCTGGGCGTTGCCTGTTACTACTACCACTATATGAGCGACATTGTGGCTCTGCGTTGCCTCTGATTAGTACCGACTACAAGAGGAATACTACGGGAATACCGGCGCCCGTGATTAGTACACCTAGGTGAGGAACACCATGGGTTGGCGTTGCCTATGAGTGGCGCCATTATGTGAGGAACACAATAGGTCTGCGTTTCTTGTGCGACGTACAATACTTGTGAGTGGAATGTGTGGAACACCGTAAGTCTACGCTATTTTTGATTAGTACCTCAACATGACAAATATCATGGTTCTACTTTACTACCGATAAGTACCAATATGAGGGGGCTTTGGCCTGGATTTTGAACTCCTTTAGAGAACAAGCATCCTCGATTCAGGGTTGTGCTTTAGAAGCAGTCCCTTGGTCAGTAATACTATTGTTTATGATACCTTCTGGGTCGAATCCACTGATTCTTTTAAATTCATATCCATCCATTTTTCATCACGTTTTTTTTTATTCTGGTCAGTGTATGATTTCAAACTTTTAAACTGCCATTCAATTTCGTTTCATTTCGTTCCATTAGGAGCCGATGACCTACTTGTTAGGCCCATTTAAGCAACAAGAACAAGCATCTACATGGGAGTCTGGAATGCAGTGGTACGCCAAGGAAGAGAAGGAAATGCCGTAAGAGAATTCGGACTGGGACGAAGGAATGAAAGAGATAATCGGGTGGTTGAGTTCTGCAAGATCATAATTTAGTTCTGGCTAATACTAGATTCAAACACCACAAACGACTGCTGTACGCGTGGACAAGATCTGGAAACACAGGAAGGTATCAAATAGACTTCCTTAGGATTAGGCAGAGATTCAGAAACAAGGTGTTGGATTGCAAAACGTTCTCAGGAGCAGACGTGGACTTCGATCACAACATGGTTGTCATGAAATATCATCTGAAGTCGAGAGAATTGAAGAAAGGGAGGAATTCAAGAAGATGGGGTCTAGATAAGTTGAAATGCAATGTGAGGGATTGTTTCAAGGAACATGTTGCACAAGGAATAAATGAATAAGCTGAATGAAGGAAACACAATAGATGAAGAGTGAACAGTGATAAAGAATGAGATAATTATAGCTACTGAATGAAAATTAGGAAGGTACGATCAAGTAAGAATCAGTGGATAACTCTAGAGATACTAGACCTGATTGATGAACGGTGAAAACACAAGAATGCAAAAGATGAGGAGGCCAGAAAAGAATACAGACAATTAAAAGAATGAAGAAGATAGAACGTGCAGGTTTGATAAGTAAGAATGGCTGAAAGAGAAGTGCAAGGATGTTGAAGGTTCTATGATTGTAGGAAAAGTAGATGTTGCATACAGGAAAATCAAGAAACCCTTGGATAAAGGAGAACTAGGTGTATATTAAGAGCTCAGATGGAAAACCACTTCTGGGGAAAGAAGACAAGGCAGAAAGTTGGCAGGAGCATATTAAAAAATTGTATCAAAAGAAATAAATAGATGGTAAGTCTCTGGAACAAGAAGCTGTTGATGCTGATGAAATGAGAGGCCCAATTTTGAGATCAGAAATCGACAGAACTTGGAGAGCTAAATAGGAAATAAGGCACCTGGAATTGATGACATACAATCAGAATTACTGTCCGTCTTAGGAGAAACCAGCATGGGGAGGTTATTCCATTTAGTAAGATGTATAATACAGGAGAGGTGCCATTCGATTTTAGACAGAATATTGCTATACCTATTCCAAAAAAATCAGGTGCTGACAAGTGTGAATATTACCGCACCATTAGTTTAGTATCTCACGCATGCAAAATTTTAACACGTATTATTTACAAACGAATGGAAAAACGAGACGAGATTGAGTTGGGAGAAGATCAGTGCAACATACCATGCGCAAATCTAGAAAAGGCCTTCTATAATGTTGATTGGACCAAACTATTTGAGATTCTGAAGGGGTGCATGCCTGACCTAAGGTATCTGTCGAAGACAACCTCGTTTTTGGTGACTCAACTTTTCAATCTGCCTCGTTGATACACGTCGTTTGAAATAAAGTATTTCACCTAATCAATTAGGACAAACTAACGGACAAAATCAAACACATGTTGCCTGGTAATAAAGTCAAATTTTGCAACCTCAAATCAGCTTTGCAGTCCAGAACCACCATTGATTCGACCAGCTGTGACATTTGGAATAGTATCATGGATCATGTCGGCTGCTGATAAGAATGTCCTTCGTGTGTTTGAGTTTAAATCTTGAGAAGGATCAACCCCCATGAGAGAAGAAGATAGCTGGAGAGTAAGATTTAACTGAGAATCATAACAGAAGAACGAAAGATTTGCGAAATCTCTCAGACTGACTTGGTTGGGGTTTCTGGAGCGTATGGAGGAAGGTAGAATACCGAAGTGAATTGCTGCATGAAAGGATTATTGCAGTAAGAGGGTGAGTGAGATACAGAGAGAGAGAGAGACCAAGGAATCTGTGGAAAAATACCTTAAGAGGATGAAGATACAATATGATGGGGAGAACGTTACGAAGAGAGAGGTGTGAGATACTATTGTGAGGGAGGCCAAAACCGCTCAGTACTGTAGCGCCGAGGAGGATTTCCTTTAAGATCGTGGTTAGACGTCACACTAACAAAGTCTTTAAGTGAAGGCGCATGGGATTAGAATGGAAGAAAGCGGTCGTAGCCTTAGTTAAGGCAGAGCCCTCAACATTTCAGCATTTGCCTGGTATAAAACCGGAAAACCATGGAAAACCATCTCCAGAGCTGGCGACATAGGCTTCCGAATATTCCATCTACCGAATGCTGCTCATTGCTGTACCACACAGTTGCCAATCCTGAATTAGAGGAATTAACCAGGCATTATTAAAGTTCTCAAACTGGCTGGGAATCGAACTCAGAATCATCCAAACGGAAGGTCTGACGCAAACGATTCTGCCAAGGAGCCGGGCATTATTATTATTATTATTATTATTATTATTATTATTATTATTATTATTATTATTATTATTATTTGCTAATAATCCCATTTCGGACTACGCGTTTATTTGCCTTCCTTTAGTCCCCATAATTGTTTCGTTATTTTTGCTGTGGGCCTTCTTTCTCTTCTTGGTCCAAGTTTTTCTGCTCATTTCATTCGGTTTGTCAGCTTATTCAACTTGCCATTTTTGAACTTCGGATCTAAAGATTCTCCTGATTTGTGTGGTTCTTGCCCATTTAAGATATATTTTGATTTCACCAATCCATTTCGTTGTGGCTACTTTAATAATAATAATAATAATAATAATAATAATAATAATAATAATAATAATAATAATAATAATAATAATATTGAAAACCTACAACCTGTTTACCAGTCAGTGACCGGGTCAGGGATGGAATCATTGAAGCCCCATCTTGCGGCGAGGTTAGGAATTGTACCTGCTGCCGAAGCCTGTCGCACTCCTCTGGGACAATGATTAATGACTGACTGATGAAATGATAGTGGAGAGTGTTCCTGGAATGAAAGATGACAGGGAAAACCGTAGTACCCGGAGAAGAGCCTGTCCTGCCTCCACTTTGTCCAGCACATATCTCAGATGGAGTGACCGGTATTTGAACCACGGAACCCAGCGGTGAGAGGCCGACGTGCTGCCGCCTGAGCCACGGAGGCTCAATAATAATAATATTAATAATAATAATAATAATAATAATAATAATAATAATGGTTTAAAGTACCACTAACTACTTTTACGGTTTTCGCAGGAGCCAACGTGCTGGAATTTTGTCCCGCAGGTAAATCTACCGACACGAGGCTGGTGAATTCAAGCGCTTTCATATTCCACCGGTCTAAGCCCGGAACGAACTCGCAAACTGAGATCAGTAGGCCAGCGATCTACAACCTGAACTACTGAGCCTGGCAGTGTTTGTTTGGGATTTACGCCTGTTTTCATAGAATTCAGTTATTTATTATATGAGTGTGTTGGGGTACATTCCTTTGAAATGTCGATAAAATTTTAATGTGTACTCGTTTCGATATGGTATTCTATCTATTGTATTACATACGGACTTCTACGTAAATTACTGTACACGCAGTTAAGATTTTATTAATTTGCATGTCTCTTAGCGTTGTGCGAGAAACACCACGGGAAGGTTCCCAGTGTTGTTTCCTATGTAAGGTGCACGTTGGGGAGTTTTCATGATAATGGCAGGCCACGTTCCCTACTGCCATTCACAAATAAGTTTGGGAGTTTCTACTATAACGGCAGGCTCACTTGCCTAATGCCATTCACAATCGAGTATACGGATTTATTCTATGAGTTTCTACGTAAATTGCTTTACACGCAGTGAAGATGATTTTATTAAATTGCATATATCTTAGCAATATGCGAGAAATACTAAGGAAAGGTCCGCAGCGTTGTTTTCTATGTAAGGTGTGCGTTGCGGTGTTTTGATGATAATGGTAGGCCACGTTTCCTACTGCCATTCACAGTCAAATTTGGGAGATTCTACTACAACGGCAGGCTCACTTGCCTACTGTCGTTCTCAATCGAGTTGGGAAGTTTTCATTATAATAACAGGCCCATTTTCCTAATGCCAGTCACAATCCAGTTGGGAAGCTTAATTGTAATGACAGCCACACTTGCCTACCGCCAGTCACAATCAAAATTGGGAGTTTTGATTACAATGGCATATTCTCCAAATTGAGGAGCGATTGTGCTATCTGTTTTGTGACGCGGCCTACCGTTTAGCCACCAATTAATCCGAAACGAACGTCTGCACCGTCATTAAAATTGCTTCCATATTTTGATTTTTTCGGGGCCAAAGTGTTGCACATTTGAACATCTTGGAATTTTTTCGTCGATTACAGGCTAAATGTAATAATTTTACAAATTTCAATTTTCTATCTCGTCTGGCAAATTGTGTCCATCTTGCTTTCTTGGTGGGGTGGGGCTAAAATTAGGACTTTCAGGATACTGTCAAGCCCATGAAAACTATAGGTCATTGCTTTGAATTTGAATTTATTGATAATGATGATTTACATGCCACTGAAGCTGAAAAGCCCCTTTATGTAGCGTCTCCTTATAACACAATACAGGTTTAAGAATATACTAACTACATTTTATAATATTAAAATAATAAATTAAACATTATACTTAAAATTAAAATACAGGTACCAATTACAATAAAATTAAAACATAAATTATATAAGAAGTAATAAATTATATCATTAAAATTTAATATTTTAGACTACAAGAATCTAAAGAATATAAAAAGTAAAAACAATTTTCTTAGAAATATACATATTTCTGATTGTTAGACACAAGAATGCCTGATCTCAGCCCCTTGCATACTCCTCCAGGAAGACAGATGTTAAGGACTGCTTTAGTTGGGTACAGTTCCTGTCATTTGCAAAACGGTGAAGATTAAAGACATTGAGGATACGGGATGCAGTGCAAACAAAAGATTTGTTAAATTTAGTGGTACGATGAAGGGGAATTTGAAGGGTAGTTTTTGTAAACGTATTGTCTCTGTTATGTACTGACTCCATAGATTAAATGCATTGGAAAAATATACCCCACTGGGTGAAATAAATGCTTACACTTGCGTTCTTATCCTGAGTCCCAAATTTCAAAACCGGAAGTGGATTTGATCCTGCCTCAGTTCCATGTTATGCGAAGCATCGCTCCTGGGAAGCTGGAAATCTGTGAATCTCATGTCGGTAGATCTACCTGTACAAAAATGAACTCTTGCGGCACAAGATGTCCGGCTTCTCGGTGTCCTCGGAAACCTTGGGACATAAAGCTACATGATCAAACTCAGCCTCAGACGCCCTAGATTTTCAATGACGTTCTCTCTGCGAGCTGGACCTGGCCTGCTATCAACATCGTTCCTGTAATGACTTCCTAAATCTGAGCAAATTCAAATCGACCTCGTATTCAGAAGCATTTTCAGACGCCCTAGACGTGGACTGGTGCTTTTAGGCTTAAACGAAGATTTTCTACTGGCAGCTCGGTTTATAGTTGCCATAGAAAGAGGCACCAACTCTCAAAGGTGTCACATCCTACCCAGTGACTCTAAATAAGTCCCAGTTAATGGTTGGTTCGTTATGCCACTTAATCGGCGAGATCATAGATTGCGAACGAAAAATGGACGAAAGGAATAATGCCTAGTATCACTCATACGAAATAGTGTCCAGATTTCGGGAGTGGCACCCGCATTCATACAGAAAAATTAAGGAAGAAAGTAACACAGTTAAGAAAGTGGACAGTAATTGAACAAAGGATAATAACTGAGGACAGCCGGATTGGACAACTATGTAAATATCATGTGGATGTATTTGGAAAATGAAATGTCCCACACTAAATTGTGATGATTTGAGTTACGAAAGCGGTAAAAAAAGGAGAAATTTTGACAATATTGTTTTTACGTCCCACTAACTACTTTGACGGTTTTCGGACACGCCGAGATGACGGCCAGGTCGGGGATTTTATACTTGGTTATTTCCACTGGGTGTGTCTGTTGTCCTTAAAACAGGAAATACAAGGAAAACAAAGAAAGAATTAGAAAAATAAGCAAAGGTAGTAAAAGAAAAGAAAGAAGAAATGATGCCGGAATTTTGTCCACACTCCACGATCGCGCAGAATTGCAGCTTGATGTCCCTCTCGCGGTTTGGGGCACGCGGCAGTGAGCTTGCATCCAGGAGAGAGTGGGTTCGAATCCCACTGTCGGCAGCACTGGTTTCCCATTTTCACACCAAGCAAATGCTGGGGCTGTACCTTAATTAAGGCCACGGCGCTTCCTTCCAACTCCTAGGTCTTTCCTATCCCATCGTCGCCATAAAACCTATCTGTGTCGGTGCGACGTAAAGCCACTAGCAAAAAAAAGAGAACACCATGACTTCACAGGAATGATGACGAAAATGGCATTACGTTACTTTTCTGCTTGCAAGCGGCCAGAGACGTTGCCATGGTAAACGGTAAGTTCGTTGTCGGTCTGCGAGGAGTCCGTGACTACGTAGAGCTTGAAAACCGCGGAAAACAGTAACTTTCCCCGTGAATTGAAGATTACCGTAAGGGAAATTATGTACTGTACATAACAAGAAATATTTAAAATGAAGGGATTTTTCACATATAGTCTACAGATTTTACAGAAAATCAATAGTGTATGAGAAAATATCAAATAACTCGTTTCATTTCCATATAAACCTCACTCTGTTCCGTGATTTTCAAACTATGTGCATATCAAAATCTGCTCCTGGATGAATATACTCGAAATATGAAGTTTGGTCGAAATATATTCAGCCTCTTCGCCGTGATGGTAGAATAGACAGACAGATAGACAGGCAGACAAGCAGACGTGAAATCTAAACACCACTGATACATTCTTGAGTTGACCTAAAATGGATAAATATCTGGAAAATTGGCAGAAAACTAAATTGCAGGCAGCGGGCCCCCAACATTTTTTTAAATATAGGTTTCCTTTTATTTTTGCTAGTGGTTTTACGTCGCACCGACTCAGATAAGTTTTATGGCGACGATGGGATAGGAAAGGCCTAGGAGTTGGAAGGAAGCGGCCGTGGCCTTAATTAAGGTACAGCCCCAGCATTTGCCTGGTGTGAAAATGGGAAACCACGGAAAACCATCTTCAGGGCTACTGACAGTGGGATTCGAACCCACTATCTCCCGGATACAAGCTCACAGCCGCGCGCCTCTAACTGCACGGACAACTCGCCTGGTATATATAGATTTAATATCGTTCTGAATTCCTGTATGTTGTTTGATTTCTTGTTTATTTGTGAGTCTGAATTGTGCGTTCTCCTTCTCCTTCTTGATTTGTCCCACTTTGGACCGCGAGAACCAGCTGGTTTGCTGGTTATTCTTTCCATCTCCTCCCAGAATTTCTTCAATTTTTCGCCAGAATTTCCCCTCGTTTCCTCCGACCAGAAGATCTGGGCATTTTGGCTTTGTTCTTCCAGAAACCCCTTGAAATTGTCAATTTTAATTCGAACACATTTTGATTCCAGACTCTTTGGGATGGATGCCAACTTCCTCTCTGTCCTTTCTTGTTTTCTTAACACATCTTGTGGTCATTTTTATCTTCGTGATGTAGTTAAGATTTCCCTTTTTCAGCCTGTTCTCACTCAACGATGTGCCCATAAAAGTTCATTCTTCTATTGCGCGTTGTGTGTGTAATCTTGTTAACTTCTCTTTTTGTCTGTATAGCTCTTCATTCTTTCTCTTCCTCTATGTGTCATCATTTCCTTTTTCTTGTCTGACGATATTCGTTAACATTTTTCTTTCTTTGCTAGTGGTTTAACTTCTCATTAACACATCGAATAATTTCGGCGATGCAAGGATGGGAAAGAGCTGGGATCATAATAATAATAATGTTTTTGGCTTGATACGTCCCACTAACTATTTTTTATGGTGGTGGGATTTAGTCCCGCAGGAGTTCTTTTACGTGCCAGCAAATTTGCCGACACGAGGTTGGCGTATTTGAGCAACTTGAACTACCACCGGACTGAGCCAGGATCGAACCTGTCAAGTTGGGATCAGAAGGCCAGCGCCTCTGAGCCACTCAGCCCGTCTGAGGGGTCGAGGGGGGGGGCTGGGATCGAGAAGATGGCGGCTGTGGCGTTAATTAGGGTACATCCCCATCATTTGTGAAAACGGGCTGCCGAAAGTGGGACGCGAAAATTTCTTTGTTTACAGTCTGCTTTATGTCGCACCGAAACAGATAGGTCTTATGGCGACGATGGGATAGGAAAGGGATAGTAATGGGAAGGAAGCGACCATGGCTTTAATTAAGCTACAACCACAGCATTTTCCTGGTGTGGAAATGGGAAACCATGGATAAACTTCTTCAGGGCTGCCGACAGTGGGGATCGAACCCACCGTATTCCGAATTCAAGGTCACAGCTACGCAACCTAACCACACGGCCAACTCCCTTGGTTTAAGATTTAATATTAGACTAATATTATTATTATTATTATTATTATTATTATTATTATTATTATTATTATTATTATTATTATTATTATTTGTAGTTGAAGAGCCTCAAGGTTTGTAGGGTTTTTCTTTAAATTGTCTGCCTCTGTATGTAAATAACAGTTTGCTTTATTGAATATTTAAAATTTTTAATAACTCACACTTACTCGAATCATATCCGATGTTATCTTACTGAGGGATAGGCAGCCGACCCTCTGGCTGGATTCGAACTGACAGTTAAACGGACAGGCGCTTGCTTGTTTATGCTGATGTTTGATAAGCTGTGCCGTGCAATAACCTGGAGCCGCTATAATTGTTATCTTAATAACACCGTGTGTGTAAGCGTTATTTTTATAAACTAAACTCGGCATAATGGTTACGTGTGGCAGTGTGAAGCATCATCACTGATAACCTCCATTCAGCGCTGACTTTAATGAGCAACCTTTATTTATGGTACGAACGAGTTCCTTGTTAGGAATGCAGCACTGAGCTCGAAACGATGCTCCGTCAAGTTCAACTGCTCAGTGGAAACTCCTACGTGATCTGTAAGAAGAGAGCGCCAGAAATTATTTGTACGGCACTACATGTATCTTTTTTTTAAATTTCTTTCAGCAGAAACGATGGGTGGTGAGTTGCTTATGCTGAAGCACTGAAGAAATATAATAGACTATGCACGGAAATTTCTTCGTCCTACCCAGCAACTGCCGGCCCCGTGGTGTAGGGGTAGCGTGTCTGCATCCTACCCGGAGGCCCATAGTTCGATTCCCGGCCAGATCAGGGATTTTTACCTAAACCTGAGGGCTGGTTCGAGGTCCACTCAGCCTACGTGATTAGAACTGAGGAGCTATCTGACGGTGAGGTGGCGACCCCGGTCTAGAAAGCCAAGAATAATCGCCGAGAGGATTCGTCTTGCTGACCACACGACACCTCGTAATCTTCAGGCCTTCGGGCTGAGCAGTGGTCGCTTGGTAGGCCAAGGCCCTTCAAGGGCTGTAGTGCCATGGGGTTTTGTTATAAAAAACACTGCTTGTATATCTTGGATGTAATAGAGTCTATCTTCCGGAAATCATCTGACATACAGAATATGCTTATAAATTGAAGTAATGGTACTGAAGTAAACAGAACCTACCGGTACCGCATTTGTTATTCGCGGCCATGGAATCCTTAATCAGAGAGAGATAATACTCTTTTTTGAATATAGGTAACATGGTTCAGTTTAACAGCACACCCGGAATAATTAATATCAACACTTTACCCGTCAGATAAAGTGACTCTGAGTTCAGGTTGACGGGTTCGATTCCAGCTCAGTCCGATTGTAAGGCGCTTAAATAATCTAGCCTCATCTCGGTAGATAAATTTTTATGCCTCGAGGAGTGAGTGATGAATTTAATTGCATTTAATGCATTTCTCGAGGCAATATAGGCTATAAAACAGACGCAACGTATGCATACTGTAGATGATTCTACAAAAGATCACAGTATTAATGTTAAAGTAATCACACACGTAGGCTTATCGCATAAATCTCACTCAATACAAGAACTACGCACTGATTTAAAGCCTAAAAACACCCACGCAACCAACAAATACTGCAGATGACTTCTCTACAGAAGTGAGCTGCCAGTGGTTCACAGAGTGAGGGACTACACGAGGCATACACCAGGAAAACACAAAAGAAGGAAAATGAAGAAAGACAACGAAGCGATGGCTGTTCTCGCCATTGTGCTTCCTCCCTACAAATGTACACTGACTGACAGTGACAATGCAACACCAAGGAGGAGTGGTTCGAAAGGGATGAAAGTTGGGGAAAAAACAGAGACGGCACGGACGAATAATTGATGTTTATTTCAAACCGATATGCAGGTTACACAATGCGCACGGCATCGACTCAGTAGGATGTAGGACCACCGCGAGCGGCGATGCACGCAGAAACACGTCGAGGTACAGAGTCAATAAGAGTGCGGATGGTGTCCTGAGGGATGGTTCTCCATTTTCTGTCAACCATTTGCCACAGTTGGTCGTCCGTACGAGGCTGGGGCAGAGTTTGCAAACGGCGTCCAATGAGATCCCACACGTGTTCGATTGGTGAGAGATTCCGAGAGTACGCTGGCCACGGAAGCATCTGTACACCTCGTAGAGCCTGTTGGGAGATGCGAGCAGTGTGTGGGCGGGCATTATCCTGCTGAAACAGAGCATTGGGCAGCCCCTGAAGGTACGGGAGTGCCACCGGCCGCAGCACATGCTGCACGTAGCGGTGGGCATTTAACGTGCCTTGAATACTCACTAGAGGTGACGTGGAATCATACGCAATAGCGCCCCAAACCATGATGCCGCGTTGTCTAGCGGTAGGGCGCTCCACAGTTACTGCCGTATTTGACCTTTCTCCACGCCGCCGCCACACTCGTCTGCGGTGACTATCACTGACAGAACAGAAACGTGACTCATCGGAGAACACGACGTTCCGCCATTCCCTCATCCAAGTCGCTCTAGCCCGGCACCATGCCAGGCGTGCACGTCTATGCTGTGGAGTCAATGGTAGTCTTCTGAGCGGACGCCGGGAGTGCAGGCCTCCTTCAACCAATCGACGGGAAATTGTTCTGGTCGATATTGGAACAGCCAGGGTGTCTTGCACATGCTGAAGAATGGCGGTTGACGTGGCGTGCGGGGCTGCCACCGCTTGGCGGCGGATGCGCCGATCCTCGCGTGCTGACGTCACTCGGGCTGCGCCTGGACCCCTCGCACGTGCCACATGTCCCTGCGCCAACCATCTTCGCCACAGGCGCTGCACCGTGGACACATCCCTATGGGTATCGGCTGCGATTTGACGAAGCGACCAACCTGCCCTTCTCAGCCCGATCACCATACCCCTCGTAAAGTCGTCTGTCTGCTGGAAATGCCTCCGTTGACGGCGGCCTGGCATTCTTAGCTATACACGTGTCCTGTGGCACACGACAACACGTTCTACAATGACTGTCGGCTGAGAAATCACGGTACGAAGTGGGCCATTCGCCAACGCCGTGTCCCATTTATCGTTCGCTACGTGCGCAGCAGAGCGGCGCATTTCACATCATGAGCATACCTCAGTGACGTCAGTCTACCCTGCAATTGGCATAAAGTTCTGACCACTCCTTCTTGGTGTTGCATTTGCTCTGTCAGTCAGTCAGTGTATTTATGAAAAATAGGGCAAAAATGCCTCATCCGTTTTATCCATCTTTCATAATACCTTACAAAGCACAGCATAATATCCCTTAATGACGAGGAATTATGGGTGTCTCAGAGGGGGGTATGTTCACTCCTTGCAGGTCCATATGAGCCGTACTGTTTTCTTAACGTGGAATGAGCTATAGTTTATCAATTCTCAGTTGTGCTTGTATTGTAGTTTATGAAGGGACTTGACACCGTCACCGAGATCATCTCAAACAACTTTGAGGAAGTGTAATAAGTGGAACTGACTGGCCAAACCAAACAAGTGATTTAACCTTTTAACTCGATATGGAGTAACATGGCATTAATAAAGAGAAGCTCCAAACCCAATGGAAACTCTGAAACATAGACGTAGGGTAACGTTACAAAATTATGAGTCAGCGTATGTAGCATGTTATGGAGCCAGAGAAGGGTGTATGTAAGCGAGCCAAACTTCATATTTTTTTTTCAGACTAAAATTCCACCATATTCATAATGACTCCTTCAATAGGGGCACTGAACTGTGCACGCATTCACAGAAATGGCGTCCCGACATAAACAATCAACACTGTCCCACTCTAGTACTGAGAAGAGGGCAAGGAAGTGAACGGGCATAACAGTACTCAAGGCACAGTGTATGTATTGATATACAGAGTGTATCCGTGATAATGTTACAAATTTTCAGGGATGATGGAGGACAGCAAATGGATCAATTTGAGATAAGGAACTGTAGTCCGGAAACGATCGAGTCAAAAATTATCAATAATCCAAGTTGTTTAACGTCTACCCGTTAACGGACGCCAGGTGTCGGAATTTCTTCGCGCAGTAGTTCTTTAACGTGCCGAAAGCCAACGACATGGGGTTGTCACCTTTAAACACCCTTAACAGCCATTGATCTCAGTCGGACCGATCTCGATAGCTGCAGTCGCTTAAGTGCGGCCAGTATCCAGTATTCGGGGGATAGTAGGTTCGAACCCCGCTGTCGGCAGCCCTGAAAATGGTTTTCCGTGGTTTCCCATTTTCACACCAGGCAAATGCTAGGGCTGTACCTTAATTAAGGCCACGGCCGCTTCCTTCCCTTTCCTAGCCCTTTCCCGTCCCATCGTCGCCATAAGACCTATCTGTGTCGATGCGACGTAAAGCAACTAGCAAAAAAAAAGTCTCAGTCGGGTTTGAACCCGTTAACTTGGGATCAGTAGACTAAAGCCGTACTCACTACACCACTGCGGCCGGCAGACAAAAGTGAAGTTGTTTTCTTCCTGTGGGGCCATGTGAAAGCCTTGTGTATGAGACAACGTCTCGAGATTGATCAGGATCTCTTGGCAAGAATTCTCGCTGCCTGTGACCTGTTCAAACGACACCCGAGATATTCGGAGGGGTACGACAGAACTTTGTGCGACGATGAGTTTTCAAACATTTGTTGTAAATAGAGCATCTTGTGAAACTTGTGCAGGTAACTTTTGACTCGATCGTTTCCGGAATTTGGTACCTTATCTGAAATTGATCCATTTTCCACCCTCTGCCAAGCCTGAAAGTTTGTGACATCATCACAGATACACCCTGTATATACGCCACTGTACCCGTTTCAATCACAGCAAAGTCTTATAGCGGGCGGTCTACCTGCAGCAATGCGTAAAGCAAGGAGGTTGGGGTGATACCATGCTTTGTTTATATCGGGACACTATTTCTGTGCGCGCGTGTACCAATTTTCCCATTACCACGGTTTGTAACCACGCTAGAAAAAACCGAGAAGGTCTAAACTGAACTCGACAATGAACAATACACAGCCCCGATGCTCTGTACTTGATGCTTATTGGGCATTTAAATGGGTATGGTGCATCGATCTTAAACCATGGTCAAGTTTCATACTGAACATAGGTGCTCCACGAACCATTTTCTCACTAGTTCTGATGATCCCCACTCATATAACGTTCCAGTGGCTTCCAGAACATGTGTTATCTTTTTCACAATTGTTCAGATTTTACTCCCGTGTAACACGTCAGACAAAATAAGGGATTCATTACAAATTCTTTGATTAGAGATTAATGCTTTCTTGCTTATTAACGAGAAATTACTGCTGTAAATTACATTTAAGTTTAAGTCATTTAAATCAAGTGGGCTATTTTTCACTTCATAATAACTTTATTTTATCAGGTAGATCTATTGATTTTTTAATTGATTACAGGGGATCATTTAGTCGCTTAAGTGCGGCCAGTATCCAGTATTCGGGAGATAGTAGGTTCGAACCCCACTATTGGCAGCTCTGAAAATGGTTTTCCGTGGTTTCCCATTTTCACACCAGGCAAATGCTGGGGCTGTACCTTAATTAAGGCCACGGCCGCTTCCTCCCCACTCCTAGCCCTTTCCTGTCCCATCGTCGCCATAAGACCTATCTATGTCGGTGCGACGTAAAGCAAGTAGCAAAAAAAAAAAAAAAAAAAAAAACCCAACAACGGATCATTTAAGAATATTCGAAATTTTACCATAGTGGTATTAAATTCTTAACTCATTACTGCCTAGTATATACATTTGCATGCATGAAAAATGTTTATTTTAAACTATTGATCATTTCAGTTTTGAATCGGTTAAAATGTTTTATATAAATACTAGGGACCCGCGCTGCTCCGCAACACTCCTTATAAATAGGTTAGATAACTCGTCTTGATATGCCTGTCGTAATCATATTGTTTTGACTGCCATTTTAATAGTTATATTAATATTTAATACGGGTACATAATAACTGATTCTTTCGGAATGTAGTTTATAACACTTATTTCCATACAATATTCATTGTGCTTCGACCATTCGGGCGTATCTGGATCTTAACATTTTCAAACGATCTTGCCCGAGGTTGAATACTGGTTCCTAAAGCCGGTTTTCCATCGTTTCCCACTTTCACACCAGGTAAATGCCGGAGCTGTACCATAATTAAGGCCACAGCCACTTCCTTCCTCTCCCATCGTCGCCATAAGACCTATCTGTGTCGGTGTGACGTAAATCAATTTGTAAGAAAAAAGTATTTAAATAATACAGACAGACAATTTTATGAGAGAGAGAGAGAGAGAGAGAGAGAGAGAGCGGTAGGTAATGTTTTATACTACATTTGTTAAAAAGTAACGGGTGTAGCAACGGTATGTGTAAACTGCGTGTCATGGCTTGATAGCTTGATAGTTTATTCCTATTATAGACCTGAGGTACTTGTGTTCACTTCTTAGTTCTTTTGAAGTCCAACTCGTTGGCTGAATGGTCAGCGTACTGGACTTCGGTTCAGAGGGTCCCGGGTTCGATTCCCGGCCGGGTCGGGGATTTTAACCTTCATTGGTTAATTCCAATGGCCTTGGGCTGGTGGTTTGTGCTGTCCCCAACATCCCTGCAGCTCACACACCACTCATAACACTATCCTCCACCACAATAACACGCAGTTACCTACACATGGCAGATGCTGCCCACCCTCATCAGAGGGTCTGCCTTACAAGGGCTGCACTCGGCTAGAAATAGCTACACGAAATTAAAAAAAAAAACTTTTGAATCCTATCCCATAACTACGATAAGCACGTGCTGCAAATACAGGCTGGTAGTCAGGCGATGCAAATCGTGAAATCCAACTAACATGTAGACATACGGGTGGGTAAACAGAGTAGGTGTAAAGTAAAGTACTACAACGTTACTTGCAACATAATTAATAAAACTAAGTAAATTGTATATTTTTCTTCTCTATGACCTTAATCCATCAACATCGAAGACATTTTAAAATGTACTATTGTTATTAGATTATTCCGATTCCTTTCCATAATTTGTAGTTCTTCTGGACACCCCGGCCATATTGCATTTACATAGGCTTCTGATTTAGATATAGATGTAGTTAGATTTCACTTCACCGGCCGTGCGGTTAGGATCGCGTAGTTGTGAGCTTTCATTCGGAGATTGTAGGTTCGAATACCACCGTCGGCAGTCCTGAATATCGTTTTCCATGGCTTTCCATTTTCACACCAGGCAAATGATGGGACTGAATCTTACCGTATCGTATTGCAGGAATGCATATTTGGGTGACATATTTACCCACTCCTAGAGTATCATGTCCCGGTCTAGAAAGCCAAGAATAACGATAGAGAGGATTCGTCGTGGTGACCACACGACACCTCGTAATCTGCAGGCCTTCGGTCTGAGCAGCGGTGGCTTGGTAGTCCAAGGCCCGTAATTAATTCACAGCCGAGAACCAGCGAGGCTTCGCCGATTTTCCGATCATTAGAAGTTTTAGTTTTTTGGTTCCCGTCATATTAGCTCCCAGTATCACCGTAAGCCTTTCTATACTTGTTAACTGTTCCTCACAAACCACAAATGCCGTATTGCACAGTTAATGTTTCACAAAATTCGACTTACAGAGTATTTTTTTGCTTCAAGGGATAAAATGTTTCCTTTGAGATATCGAGAAATTCGTGTAACCGAATTTCGAGTAATAGCGAAATAAATACACGTGAAGAATAGGACGAACGGCCTGGAAATTTAAGTTACTTCGAGATACTGAAAATTCGAGTAATGGAGGTTCGATATATCGAGGTTCGGCTGTACATCCGTGGTATCTGCTCTCTGTCCTAAGAGGGGTCTGAATGTGTGACCCTAGAACTTCTAAAGAGTGAATCATCTGTTAGTGACCACGGATCCCTTACTTAAATCTGGCATTGCTTCTGTTCTCTGTGCCAGTCTTCTAGCTTTCACCTTCCCTCCTGGGCCTCCCTTGGTCAACTCTTTTCCACTTCCGACCGCGAGCGGATTAGATTTGAGATGTCTAGGGAGTCTTCCGTGGTCCTTCCCTTTTCTCTGTTGATATTTTATTTCTTCGAGGGTTGAGACTTTTTCCCTTCAGTTTGGAGTTATGAGGCGATGATTGCTTAGTTATACAACACTACTTATTCTTCATCTACTTCTACTACCGCTTTTCCGAAACCTGTGGGGTCGCGAGTGCAAATTGTGTCGCAAATGTGGGTTTGCGTGTTTTTGTGGTAGTGTAGTATGTAGTCTGAATATGTAGAGGAAAGTGTTGGAACAAACACAAACATCCAGTTCCCGAGCCAAAATAATTAATCAAACGCGATTAAAATGTCCGATCCTGCCGGAAATTGAACCCGGGACCCTATGAAGCGAAAGCCTCAACGCTGGCCATTCAGCCAATAAATCGGACAGTTTTACAGTAATAATTACTTCCACTACCAACTGAGCATAATTTTATATTTTAAAAAAATAGACTACAAACTGTGCGGTCAGGCCATTTCATTGCATTGCATTATTTTATTCTATTTATTGCACATGAACATAGTTCAGTGAACTTATTAGTGTTATTGGCTTTACTCCCAAGAACTACATTTTTACCGTTCTCCAGATACGCCGAAGCGCCCGAATTAACTGTAGGAATTTTTTTACGTCCAGATAAATTTACCGATAGGAACTGGGTGTATTTAGGCATTATCAAACATCAGACGCTGAGACGGATCGAACACACTAACTTGAACTACTAAGAGTCAGTGTCCACTGAACTCCACCGCAGTGAGCTACTGTTAAGTTGAGAGGCTTTTAAAAGAAACGTGGAAGTAAAATACATATTTTGGTCCGAGATAATGTATCTTGACATTACTCAAATGTGCATCAATTCAAGATGAATTATGGCAAATATATTTATATATTCCGATAGTGTATAACTCTTTCTAAATGTTTACTTTCCTCTCGGAGGACCCTCCTTTTAAGGTACAATTTCAGATGAGTGAAAGGTAGATATATGGTTATATTTTTGGTGCGCTATAAATCTTGGTGAGTTATGTGATAACGCAGCCACGTGTCAAGCTTGATCACGCCTCCTTGTCACCGGAGTGGCTCTGCGTTTGAACGCGTCTCGTGGCAGCCTGCGGGCAACAATGACACACGTCTCCCTGGTATTGAAATTACTGTATAGGACGTTGAGGAAAACTTTCTTCACCGCATTTTGATTTTAGCCGGAAGTTGAGGGCAGGACGCCCTTCTTAAAACCACGTAAACTTTATGATGACCGGGATTCGAACCTCAGCCTTCCAGGTGGGATGCCAGAAGCTAAGCCAATGAGCTAATCACGCTCCCAGCCCAGGACGTTGAATGTATATAGAATGAAAAAAGCAATGAGGTAGACCAAACTTTCAGAACATATTCCCCACACGAGGAATATTGACATAGGGCCGAAAATGCTTTATTCCCATGTTAGAATTTAATCAAACATTGAGAAAATGGAACGCAAAATCACAAGAGAAATTCTAGGCCCAAGACTCGCAGAGAAACAATACCGACTTAGATACAAATAGGAAATCAATCAATACGCAAATATTCTCAGTAAAAATGAAATTAAATGGCGTATGGCTTTTAGTGACGGGAGTGTCCCAGGTCAAGCTCGGTTCGCCAGAAGCAGGTATTTTGATTTAACGCCCGCCCTGCGTGTCGTGATGAGGATGAAATGATGCTGAAGACGATACTCACACTCAGCCCTCGTGTCAGCGGAATTAACCAATTATGGTTAAAATTCCCGATCCCCCTGGAATCGAACCCGGGAACCTTGTGACTAAAGACCAGCACGCTAACCATTTAGCCATGAAGACGGACAATATTCACAGTGACATTATAAAACGCAAGTTAAAATTCTATGGTCATTGATTGATTGATTTATTGATTTATTGATTTATTGATTTATTTAATCCAGCAAGGTCATGACTTTCTCGTGTAATTTGTCCTGAACTCCACGAGTCATTTGCTAAGTACAACTAAACTGTTGACATGCCACAACATTCTGTACCTAACAAGCTGGAGTGTTAAAGAATTACGTTTGTAGCAGGTCCATGTACAGCCACCCTACCACTTCTCATCTCACGACTTCCTCACCACTCTAGCCTTGTTAGTCGTGTCTTGTAAGTCATGTTTCCCTGGTCTTTAAATTTATTCAGTGAACTGGAAAGCAGGATCTCAAGACGCTAAACGTTTCTGTTAGAAGTGGATTATCTACATGTAGCGGTCAACAACTGCAGTGGCTTTGACTTTTGTTAACTTTGAACGACGTTATCTGATGAACATTGTCATATAAACGTCATGATCGTGCCATCAATTTCCGTTCATTGTCTACGTTTCTTTCTTTCATTAATTGGCTCTAATTACACGACTGTTGGTCTAATGGTCAGGGATGGACAAATTTGCCCATTGTATCATTCAAAATAGCAAGCGTAGCGTTATTGGATAGGGCCCTCATTCCTGTATCATAGGTAATAATAGATTTACTAATACGTGGCCGATTTCCAGCCCATACGTGGTCTTTAAAATGCGAATGTCACTTCTTAATAGATTTATTAATACTTTAAATAATCGCTATTCAGAACTGAATTTCGGCTGTCCGATATTTCTTGAACGCATTCTGCTATGCTTGTGGGCACTTAATATTATGAAAGAAAATCCATCTCTGTACAGCCCTTGAAGACCCTTGGGAGAGTGGAAAGTGGAGTCTTCAACAATCCGTAACCTCGGCTCTAAGTGCGATAGAATGGTTGAATATTTGCCCAGCCACCTATGTCTCCTTATCTTCGTACTCATTTCTCGTGTAAAGCAAACCAAACCTTATGATGCAACAGTCTTGAAGGGCAGTGACCTACCAAGAGGTCGCTGATCAGCCCGAAGATATGCAGATTACGAGATGACGTGTGGTCAGAGTAACTAATCCTCTCGGCTGTTATTTTTTTGTTTCGTAGACCGGGGCCACCATCTCACCGTCAGATAGCTCCTCAGTTGTGATCGCGTGGTCTGGATGGACTTCACACCAGCCCTCAAATTAGAGGAAATTCCTGACCTAGTCAAGAAATGAACGTGGGGGCTCTGGGTGTGACACAGGATCGCTACCTGTAGAACTAAGGCGTCGTTTCTGGTGTAGGCTGAGTGGACCTTTGGGACATGTGTCTGCCTGGAATTGGAAGTCTCGTTTCTAAATTTTTGCACTTCCTGACGGAGTTTGGAAGCCATGTTCTTCCGAGTGAATGGAGAACGCCTTTACCCCCTCGGTTAAGTAGTACCCTTGTTAACAATTTTACGACCATTAGAGACCACAATAAGCAACATTTACACACTTCAAAAGCCTTCTTTGCAGCCCAGTATCGTTTTTCTCTCTCTCTCAGGCAGCCTGTCACCTTTCCGCTGTTCACCTGCTTTCTTCTTCATGACAGCCCTTGAAGTTATTGATCTGGTGTTGGTACTTGGTTCCGTTAATAATGCCTTCACGATTTAAGTCCATTTTTTTTTCAATGGCCTCGATGGCGGAAGAGGAAAGCTCCTAATAGCAGCGGGGGTAGAAGAACCATGTCTGCGGCTTGCAGTCGTAGTTCTGACGACGGACAGAGCAATCTGTCCTACCAAATGAATATGAAGTAACAGTATGTATGATCGAAACGCCTTTGGAAAGAACTACCCCAGGTGGTAGCCGGTAACGGAAATCGACCCTCGCTGTAGGCAGGATGTGCTCGGAGATATCCACATGCTTCGCACACAATGAGATTCAGACCCACAAAGCAGACACTTGTTTAATATATTGGCATTCTTATTGAAAATGAAAATCCGCAGCCCGTTTTCAGTCATTCGACCGGGTCACGAATGGAATGAAAACCGGAGTACCCGAAGAAAAACCTGCTTTGCCTCCGCTTCGTCCAGCACAAATCTCAGATGGTGTGACCGGGATTTGAACCGCGGTATCAAGCGGTGAGAGGCCGGCGCACTGCCGCCTGAGCCACGCAGGCTAGCATTATTATTATTATTATTATTATTATTATTATTATTATTATTATTATGTGCGCTATTGCTAGCCCGGTGCAACCCTTGTAACGTGGACCCTCCGACAACGATGTATGGTAAACTGCGTGTTATTGTACTGGAGGATAGTGTTATGTGTGGTGTATGAGTTGTAAGGACAGTACAAACACCCAGTCCCCGAGCCACGGGAATGGAGAATCTTAAGGTTAAAATCTCCGACCAGGCTGCCAATGGAAGCCGGGGTGCTATGAACCGTTCTCGCCATTCAGCCAAGGAACCAGATACAATCAAGTTAAAGGGTATAATTTTATGCCGAATGAACATTCTGGACAATATTATAAAGTATTTCATTATTTATACCAAAGAACGCTATTAACAGTGATAAAAATTAGATCAGAAACAGTATGAAAATCTGTCATATGGTACATTTTTGATCTTGCAAATTCTGTCGTTTTGTCCCTATGTAACATTACCCTCTACATATCCAAGGCATCGCTATAAAAGGATAGAATTTCCTCCAGTTCCATATCACCGTTATTGAAACCAATTTTACAAGGAAATATATAGTGTCGGAGTGATCATCCAAACAGCTCACAACATTGTCGACAATTTCATAAAAATCTTACCGGTAAACATCTTCCAAACGTCGAGGTAGGTACCGGTTACCTGACTTACGGCTTAGGCGTTGTCACTATTGATTTCGTGGTTATTTCAGTCCAGAACTGGAGAAATTCACGTAAAGAAGCTGTAGGGTGGAACGCAGACACTGAAGAATACATATTGCTCCCTTAAAAGATATTGTTCAATTCTGCAATGTAGAACTGGCTGCACCCGCATGACTAGAAACCTTCACAAGAAGGCTTAAGTGATTAAGAAAACCGAAACGATTGCAAATGTAACTAGAGCCATTTGTTTTCGCACCGGCATCTGATCTGTCTGTGTGTGATACTAACGCCGTTTGGGTTTGGCTAATAGAGAGACGAGGCTGGAAATTTCAGGATATACAGTGTATAAATATTACTGGGAGTGCTGAGCATCACCAGTAATTATTTCGGGAGTTCTCAGAGTACATAGATCTCCCGAAGTAGGCACTTGTGCTTCCACCATTTGAATAACATATCCTGAGTCCATCTGGCTTTCATTGCTGAACGCAAATTCAGTGATGTAAGGAAGATTTCGTTTCGGAGCCGACGTCCTTCGTACAAAATCTGTTGACTGCAACTGCGAGTTCACTGCATTAGAATTGCCTCACCTGGATTCAATTTCACATACTGTAACACCATCCCTTGAACATACAGTGCCAATATTCTTGGAAAGATGCATCTGTTCCAATTTCATATTCCCTATAGGATATTTCATTCCTCCTTTAACATTTTTTTCCCAATAGACATCAATCTAGTCTTCCAAATACTCATTGTAAAGTCATATCGCTGCTCCAAGATATAAAATCAGAAATTTTCGACGTATCTATCATAAAGTATAAATCGTCGGCAGAGGCCAAACAATCTTAACCCTTCTCAACCAGACTTAATTCCTCTCTGCCCCTTTCATATCTTTCAGTTAAAGGTAAAGTATGAACAGTAAGGCTGAAATCACAGTCTTGTCTAACCTGCATAATTACTTTGAACCAATGACTTATACTAAGTTACCATTAATTCGCATTACACCAGAATGTGAATATAAATACCTTTGATTGTCTGAAATAATTCTCTTAGGGTGGCCAACTTTTGGCTAGGTATTCCAACGTAAACCATATCTAGATCTGCAAAACATAAGCATAACATTTTATTTACATCGTACCAATTTTTATTTACTTGACGCGTACTAAAGGCCAGGTTCTGGCAGCCACTTTGAGGTCTGAAACCACACTAGTTTTCATCCAACTTTCCCTCCACCACTGGTCGCAACTTCCCTGGTATACTTATTAATGAAACAACTTGATTCTTGATACATACCTTGCTTTACCTTGCTTTTAGTATGGTATAATTACTGCATTCCTCAAATCAAATTTCCTTGTATTTATGCGTTGTTAGTAGTTTACGTTTCTCTAAATTCCATTTTTACCGGGCGAGTTGGCCGTGCGCGTAGAGGCGCGCGGCTGTGAGCTTGCATCCGGGAGATAGTAGGTTCGAGCCCCACTATCGGCAGCCCTGAAGATGGTTTTCCGTGGTTTCCCATTTTCACACCAGGCACATGCTGGGGCTGTACCTTAATTAAGGCCACGGCCGCTTCCTTCCAACTCCTAGGCCTTTCCTATCCCATCGTCGCCATAAGACCTATCTGTGTCGGTGCGACGTAAAGCCCCTAGCAAAAAAAAAAAAAAGAATTCCATTTTTGTTTCTTCTGTACGGAGGAAGGTACATCAAAAGTCAGTTTCCCCTCTTTTTTTCTCAGAAACACAAGAACGGCGCTCAATCGAAAATCTGTACCTTACAATTTGTAGATACATTGATAAACTGCGCACAGGTGCACAGGTTGGTTAACCAGAACCTCGGCAAGTGATTGTTGTAAAATAGCCACGTTACAGATCTAGTAGTTATGCGGAGAGGTCGACATAGTGATCCGCTTTCCACCGGCAAAATTATCGAAAATGTCAACACTCACAAAAGGATTGTGTAAGTTATACGAGAGAAATGGTTATTTGTCTGATAGGTGTGGAAGAGGTCCCATGAATGTGGCGAGACTCAAACCACTAAAAAGGAGTGGTCTTCCATTATCAGTAGGCGCGTTCGTTAATGCTTTTGATGATAACATACGGGAGAATAGAATTGTAACACGGAATCAGTTGGACGTGTTTCAACGATCGCAGCACCACTCGTATGATCAAGAAATGAGGCCCTCATTTTATGCTATGCCCAGTGTTTGAGTGACTTCGGTTATTATATTGAGAAATAAATTAGCGATGTCGAGTGTTCTTTACTTTAAGATATCTTTACTGTTCACCTACAAAACATTCCGGAAACTTACCTTTTGACTAACCCTTATACATTCATGTAAGGCGTACATTGTTATTACAGAGATTTTTATACTGAAAGCGAGGGATTTATAACACAGACTGGAATTTTTGTAAATTAACAAAGCCTTTTACAATCCTGTGTCATACATATATATATATATATATATATATATATATAAAAAATAAGAGTTTTGTCTGTACATTGCTCAGAATTTGAAAATAATGGTATTTCTGTATCGGTCATGTCCACATTAACAAGGAAATACACTTTTTACCTTTCCTTAATGTCTGTCTGTCTGTCTGTCTGTCTGTCTGTCTGTCTGTCTGTCTGTCTGTCTGTCTGTCTGTCTGTCTGTCTGTCTGTCTGTCTGTCCACGCATCACTAGAAAACGGCTAAAGGTAATTTAATGAAAATCGGTATGCAAAGTCGGGGAATAAATCACTACAGTCTAAGCCACAAAAAATATTAATCACGCTGAGAGAAATGGTAGTTTAGGGGAAGGCCTAAAATTTAATTTTCAAATATTTATGATATCATAATAAAAATTGGTATGCAAAGTCGGGGAATAAGTCGCTACAATCTAGGCTATAAATTGTTTTATTCACGCTGAGTAAAACTGTAGTTTAGGGGACGGTCTAAAATGTAATTCTCAAATATTTATATTATTAGTAGTCATATCGATAAAACAACATAACCAAAGTTATATAGAATTAAATTTACGACCATTTATGTCTTATACACTTTTACCGTACCGGCTATGATAACACAGATATTCATGAATTTGTATTTTTGGTGCTAAGTCCATATCGACGCCGAGTCACGAGAAAATGGGCTAACAGAATTTAATGAAAATCGGTATATAGAGTCGGGGAATAAGACACTACAGTCTAAGCTATACATAATTTTATTCACCCTGGATGAAATTGTAGTTTAGGGGAAGGCGCCTAAAATTCAATGTTTAAATACCTACAATTTTGGTTCTGTCGAAAAGTACTACATAACAAAAGTTAGAGAGAATACAATTTCCTATCATTTATGTTTTATTCAGTTTTACCGTACCATGATGAGTTGTATTTCAGAGTCGGAAGAAAACCAATTGGAAGGCCTACAATATTGAAAGCGCATAACATAGATCAACAATAACGTTACATTGGTCATTGTTTGTTGTGATGTTCTTTGTCTCCTATGCTGCCTCTCAACTCCGATAGATGGGATTACTCTGCCTACCGAGTATAATAGCCTGATTGAATATTGGCGGGAAATAGCCGGGGAGTTAGAAAACTTTCTTCCTTAGCATGCCATTCCTCTGGTTCACACATTTTCTGATACAGTTGGTACGTAACTCACTGATTCTTCATAGTATTCCAGTTATTCGATCCCTAATCTGACGCGCTGTTTGAATGAGCAGTGTGCATAATTAAGGCATATGCTTAGTAGTAGTAGTAGTAGTAGTAGTAGTAGTAGTACGGGGCGAGTTGGCCGTGCGCGTAGAGGCGCGCGGCTGTGAGCTTGCATCCGGGAGATAGTAGGTTCGAAACCCACTATCGGCAGCCCTGAAAATGGTTTTCCGTGGTTTCCCATTTTCACACCAGGCAAATGCTGGGGCTGTACCTTAATTAAGGCCACGGCCGCTTCCTTCCAACTCCTAGGCCTTTCCTATCCCATCGTCGCCATAAGACCTATCTGTGTCGGTGCGATGTAAAGCCCATAGTAAAAAGGTAGTGGTAGTAGTAGTAGTAGTAGTAGTAGGGCCTGGTCTAGAAACAATATAGGCCTATTAAAAATTATAGCCAGTAATCGGGAGATCGTGGGTTCGAGCCCCACTGTGGGCAGCCCTGAAGATGGTTTTCCGTGGTTTCCCATTTTCACACCAGGCAAATGCCGGGGCTGTATCTTAATTAAGGCCACGGCCGCTTCCTTCCACTTCCTAGGCCTTTCCCATCCCATCGTCGCCATAAGACATATCTGTGTCGGTGCGACGTAAAGCAAATAGCAAAAAAAAAAAAAAAAATTATAGCACCACATTTCACTAAATAACTCAAAATTCAACCCTGAAAAAAGCCGTTTCTTAGGAAAAGCCTAGATTGTTGCGACTTATTCCCCGACTTTGCATACGATTTTTATTATGATAGGAGCAGTAATACCATAAATATTTGAAAATTAAATTTTAGGCCTTACCGTAAGCTACCATTTCTCTCAGCGTGATTAAAATTATTTGTGGCTTCGACTGTAGCGACTTATTCCCCGGCTTTGCATACCGATTTTCATTAAATTATCTTTAGCCGTTTTCGAGTGATGCGTGTACAGACAGACAGACAGACAGACAGACAGACAGACAGACAGACAGACATTACGGAAAAGTAAAAAGTGTATTTCCTTGTTAATGTGGATATGACCGATAGAGAAATACCATTATTTTCAAATTCTGAGCAATGTACAGACAAAACTCTTATTATATATATATGGATTATCCTCTGGCTTGGAGGAAAAATTGCCTCCGAGTCAGATAGATTTTTCCGCCGCCAGTGTAGTGAATTGATATTTTCCGACTCATCGGGTACTCCTAGGAAACATATTAGTAAAAGGGCATAGTTTTTGCTCAGGGAGTCTCCACTATTCGACCCTCTTCCCGCCGAAAAAAGACGAAGAGTGTACATGAATCACAGCTGTCTGCGGCTTGGTCATTCCAGCTCTGGAACTTTGGTATGTTAGATCGGCAGTGTAGTCCTGTTCGTTAAAAGTGAGAACATGTGTGGTGTTTCATTTGATCAAGTATTTCATATGAAAGCATTGCTTTTAATCGCGCCATTCCTACTGACATCATTGTAATGTATGTTCATTTCAGTTGGGAAAACCACTTAAAGGCAGGTGGAGAGTGAATGTCTACCATTATAATGAAAACTCCCCAACCTGATTGTGACTGATGGTATGCAAGCGGGTCTACCATTACAGTGAAAATTCCCTAACTCAGTCTTCATATGAGAAAAGATGTTTGGTGGACTTCCCCGTCGCGTTTCTAGGGTAACGTTAAGAGCTATGCAAGTTAATACAATCTTGCTCACAACGTGTACACTAGAATTCCGTATACAATGTAGAATTCCGTACCGAGCACGGGTACATCAGCTAGTTTAAACAAATATACGTGGCGTATATACTATGAAATAAATTCTGAACATTTAGTACGGAAATATTTTAAACGTGCGCCCCTGTGGTGTAGTGGTTAACGTGATTAGATGACACCCGGGTTCGATTCCCGGCTCTGCCACGAAATTTGAAAAGTGGTACGGGGGCTGGAACGGATCCATTCAGCCTCGGGAGGTCAACTGAGAAGAGGAGGGTTCGAATCCCATCTCAGTCATCCTCGAAGTGATTTTCCATGGTTTCCCCCTTCCCTTCCATACAATTGACGGGACGGTGCCTATCTTCAGGTCACGGCCGCTTCCTTCCCTCTTCCTTGTCTATCCCATCCAATCTTCCCATCCGCTACAAGGCCCCTGTTCAGCATAGCTGGTGAGGCCGCCTGGGCGAGGTACTGGTCGTCCTGCTTAGTTGTCTCCCCCGACCCAAAATCTCACACTCCAGGACACTGCCCATGAGGCAGTAGAGGTGGGATACCTCGCTGAGTCCGAGGGAAAAAAAAAACAATCCTGGAGGGTAAACATATTAAGAAAGAAGAATATTTGAAATACGCCTACATCGAAGTGTAGGCTGAAAAGAAATAGGATTATAATTATGAATTACACTTTCCACTGTTCTTAATGTTGGTTGCAGGCTTAAAACACACTGCTTTCTGACAAGATACTCGATAATAACTTCATAGAATCCATCAAATAGGCGGGAATTTGCATGCTTGACCGTAGGCTTTTGATTCTTGTCCGTGTTACCTGCATATCTTTTAACAGTAAAATGACATATATTTGCATAACCGAACCCTATGGTAGAAAAATTAGCATATATATTAAATTTTCTGACGAAGTTGTTTTTAAAGCTTCAAAACATGTATTCCACATTTATAAATGCGATGCATACGTTAGAATAATGGAACAACTTTCCTATTGCACCACACACGTCAAAACTTTTCCCCTGCACGGGCTATCGGATAGATCAGGCAAGTTTACCTCTAGTCTTTTAATATCTACTTGATGAATAAATAACGTAGCTACCTACAGTAAGCAAGCCTCGTGATGTAAGGGTAGTGTTACTGCATCTTATCCGGAAGCTACGAGCTCGATTCCAATCTCGTGTTGTAATGTTATTAATTTCATTTTCCACAAACTACGTTTACGGTTTACAGAGAGTCGATCAGTCCCCTGGTTTTGTTGAAGATGCTCAGATACACTAGGCTATTCCCAACATTTTACCCACACATAAGAAATCTCCTGTGTAACAAGTCCTGGCACACGGGACATTAAACGAGTAATATTATTATTTACAATAATGGATCTGATATTGCATCTGCTAGCAGGTTTCTTCTAAAACGTACAAAAAATATATCAATAAGCTGCCACAACCAGTATTCAGCTTCTGAGACAACCCAGTTGATTGTCAAAAATAAACATTAATAGATTAGATCTAGTTAAGAAATATGCGTTGTAAATTAAGGCATTGTTGAGAAAAGTGTCCCGCTTAGAGCTACCGCTTCTCTATAGACGTTATTCCTGGAAGGCTACGGGGTCCACCTTTCTACATCTTATCCTCCACTTCATCAGGTCTGTAGGGCCGTATGGGTGGAAGCCTGCAAGTCGCATATTCTCCTGCAGACAGTCTTTCCAGCGCTTTCCTGGTTACCCTCGGGATCACCGTCCGGCAAATGCCCGTTTTGCAATGGATTCTCATTACTTGTCTATAGCAGTGCAGTCTCGCCTCTCTTATCTTGGTCAGTACTAGGGTGATCTTGAGAGTATTCCAAAATCTTCATTATACAGGTGGTCCTGTTGAGTAACGCCAGTGTCAATTTTAGCATCCTCGTCTCAATCACATGGAGGATCTGTTCATGCTTCTTCGTCACAGGCCAACACTCACCGGGCGAGTTGGCCGTGCGGTTAGAGTGAGCTGTGAGCTTGCATCCGGGAGATAGTGGGTTCGAACTCCACTGTCGGCAGCCCTGAAGATGATTTTCTGTGGTTTCACATTTTCACACCAGACAAATGCTGGGACTGTACCTTAATTAAGGCCACGGCCGCTTCCTTCCCACTCCTACACCTTTCCTGTCCTATCGTCGCCTACCTGTTTCGGTGCGACGTAAAGCAGGCCAACACTCTGCCCCCATCAGCGCTACTGGGTGAATCACATCCCGTCCATCCACTATGGAAGGGCTGTCTAACATGGTATGCCCCCAGACTATAATGGCCGCTCTTCATTCCTAAGTCTTCCACTGGGAAAAAGCGCAGTAGTGAACGCTTTACCCCGCGGTCCGGCTCTTGGCCAGTTGTCTCATCCATTTCTCCAAGATGTCCACGTACCCTCAGCCTCTTTGATGATGGTTCTGTTCCATGTATTTCGTGGGTGCCCCAGTTTTAAACTATCCTGCAGATTCCACACCACCGAGCAAGTGGACGCGCAGCTTGGGTCACGTAGCTGTCAGCTTGCTTTTGGGAGATACTGGGTTCGAATCCCACCGTCGGCAGCCCTGAAAATGGTTTTCGGTGGTTTCCCATATTCACACGAGGCACATGCTGGAGCTGTACCTTAATTAACGCCCCGGTCACTTCCTTCTCAATCCCAGGCCTTTCCCCTCTCATCATCGCCATAAAACCTATCTCTGTCGGTGCAGAGTAAAGCAAATTTTTAAAAAAAATCCACGCCAGGAAATATCTTTCATCACTATTTAAAGTTTCCGAAGAGTTTGCCCAATTCAATTCCATTTACAAGTTTCGATTTGATCTGTACTGAGGTGCTGCTGAGTTGCTGTCCCCAGGCCTTTATTTGATATAGTTTCGAGCCATCGATTGTTCGTTATCCGTCATAATTGTCAGTAACTATCTGGCGCCTTGACTGAATGGTCAGCATACTGGCCTTTGGGTATTAAGGCCCCGAGTACAATTTTCGGCAGGGCCCAGAGTTTTAACTGCTCCCCCTGTGGGTGGGGGCGGTAGAATAACACCCACGGTAAACCCTGCCTGTCGTAAGAGGCGACTAAAAGGGGCCCCAGGGGCTCTGAACTTTGGAGCGTGGGTTGGCGACCACGGGGCCTTCAGCTGAGTCCTGGCATTGCTTCCAGTTACTTGTGCCAGGCTTCTCACTTTCTTCTATCCTATCTGACCTCACTTTTTCAACTCTTGTTCTTTTCCGACCCCGACGCTATTAGGTTTGCGAGGGCTAGGGAGTCGTTCATTTTCACGCCCTTCGTGGCCATTGTCTTCCTTTGGCCGATATCTTCATTTTTCGAAGTGTCGGATCCCTTCCATTTTTTCCTCTGATTAGTGTTATATAGAGGATGGTTGCCTAGTTGTACTTCCTCTTAAAACAATAATCACCACCACCACCACCACCACCACCACCACCACCGGTTTTAACTGCGTACGGTATGGTTAATTCTTCGGACCAGGGACTGATTGTCTGTGTTCGTCTTAATACACTTCTCTTCAAATACATTCAAAACACGACACTACCGACCACTGCAGAAATACACAGTAGTAAATGCGTCCCTCTTCATAGGGTTGATGAAAGGAAGAGCACCCGCTCGTAAAATTGGGCCAAATGAGTATCAACCCCAATACATTTGGAGAAAGGCTAGAATATTATTATTATTATTATTATTATTATTATTATTATTATTATTATTATTATTATTATTATTATTAACAAATACGGTGAAATTGTGAGATATCCCAGGGGCAATGCTTGCTTACAGTATTATGACAACAAGGTAACATTAATACATAAACTACACAACAACAACAAAAATACAAAAAAATCCCATGAAAACCAAATATTACAAGGAATTATATCAAAGCAAAAATGTCACTTTAACAAACGAAGAATAATACGGAAGAACATTAAATCAATAAATGAAAGGGACCTGAAAATTAAAAATGACATACGAGAGTTCACAGATGTTCAGTCAACTGCTTTATATCTGCTGACAAATTGTCTACATTTTTACAGTCCACAGTACTTACTTCCATTCTTTTGTCCACGGGTATAATGTCTAAAAGCATTTGCGTCCATATTTATAATATCCATGATCATGTGAATTCAATAATCTATGTGCAGAAGCATAAAACTACTGAAATACATTAATTTTATGTCTATGAAAGTTTTATTTAACAAAGACAGATTATAACTGGGATAAGTGAAGTAATTGTGGATCAGTCCAAAGTTACAAAAACAAATTGATTATAAAAATGTCCGTCTTTAGTGTTGGCCCCTTCACGAAAAAGCTTCTGTCAGTAAGACATTCCTCTCAAATATCTATTTCACCTCTTTGTTTATAGACAACATAATTTCGAACCATTTGCTCAACTTGTCCGAAATTTAAAGTATGTGACTTTTTTTGTAGACGACGAAATGCCAATTGGAACTTACGGTATACATTTAATAGGATCAATTAAAATGATATTACACACAAACTAAAGTACCCGTTCTTCATATGGACTTAATGAGCAAGGATTAAAGTGCTTAACTTAAAATGGCCCGCAAGTCTTTGTGTGTCTTATATCACGCTCCTGTAGATAATATTCACGACCTTCTCTTCTAGTACATAAATATGTAGGTTAAAAATGGGAAAATGAAGGCCTCTTAAGTCCTAAACTGCGAAATCTATCCGCTCTTAATGAATATGGTGAATAATTTAAAACTTGAAGGAGGAAGAATTAAAGTTAACTGTGAACAAATGAAGGTATCGACAAAGAAAAGGGATGAGCCCCTTCAGATCTCGAATGCTCCAACACCGTCGGGGTCGTAAAAGGGCAAGAGCTGGCGAATGGAGGTCACATAGAAAGAATTACAGAAGGAGCCTGGCATCACTGCCGAATTCAGCTTGGATCCCGTAGTAATCACACTTAGCCTCACAATAAAATATTAGAAAAGATTTGGCTGTATAAAAACAGCGAGTGTAAACAATATAATAATAACTAAATAAGAAATGTGAATTCTTAAACCGCGGAAAATGTTCGCTGATAAAATGTCTACTTTTACATAGTCCACAATACTTACGTCCACATTTTTGTCCACGGGTATAATGTCTAAAAGCATTTGCGTCCCCATTTTTATTGTCCTACTAATATGGATACTAAACCTACACAGTATTAAAAAGATAGAAACACACAATTTAAATATAGTATGATGACGATGATAACGATGAAAAATGTAAAATGTAAAATGTGGACATAATTACTATGGACATAAATGGACTAATATTTTTATGGACTTTTTTCCAAATGGACTTTGTAAAAAGTGACCATTTTTTCCATGGACCTATCATCATGAAATCCATTCGCGTAGTGTAACATAATAACTAATTCAGTAGCAAAGAAATGAACACGGTCGGTCTGAGTGGCTCAGACGGTTAAGGCGCCGGCTTTCCGGTAGTATTTGGAGGTGCTAAAATACATCGTCCTCGTGTCAGTAAATTTACTGGCACGTAAAAGAATTCCTTTGGGACTAAAATCCGGCACATCGGTGTCTTCGAAAACCGTAAAAGTAGTTATTGGGACGTTAAAATATTTCCATTATTATTATTATTATTATTATTATTATTATTATTATTATAGAAAATAATACGATATTTTCAGGAAGATAAAGCGCCATTTTCTTGCTAAATAAGGGATAATGGCGCAAACCGTCCGACATTTATTCATTTCTTACGTACAGTAGATATACTTCCAAAATTTGAATGAAATCTGTGACACTATAGTTGCGGTTTCCTTGTGTGAGACTAAGAAGAACGAACATAGAGATATTCACCTGTCAATTTAAAAACTACATGACCTTACTCTTCTACAGTTGACTCTGGATGAAACTTGGGAGTTGGTTCCTACTTTCCTAATAATAATAATCCTGGGCCTATTTATCACGGTCTGTGATTATCGGAGAGCATTTTTCGTACACCTTTCATATGATGTAATGTGAAGAAATCGAGTAAGATGAAAAATTGTTGGTAATTATTTGGAGAAAGTTTCCATTAAATCTAACATAATAATCTACAGAATTCATTTCAACGAGCAGGAACTATGTGTTAGTCTGTAATTAGTAGCCTTCTCGCTCCAGGTGTCTATCAGGTCATGGATGAGTTGCATCGCTACATTTTACCAGGATACAGTGAAGTTGGTGGAAGGCATGACGACTTGACGTTGAAATCTGTTTACAAAAATTGTTGAACTCAAGGACGTAGTTGATTAGTCACAGTCCTCCTGGATTAAAGTATTCTAAACTACACATAATATATATATATTTACAAGCTGCTTCACGTTGCACCAACACAGATAGGTCTTATGGTGACGATGGGAGAGGAAAGGGCTAGGTGTGAGAAGGAAGCGACCGTAGCCTTTGTTAATGTACAGCCCCAGCATTTGCTTGGTGTGAAAATCGGAAACCACGGAATAGAATATTATTAAAATTTACTGTATTTCAGATAAGGTTTATTAAAAGTGACTCTTAACATAGACCAGTATGAAACATTGTCAGACCTACTAATCAGCACCATAAAAATTTTCACTCTCTCTCCATCTCTTATCGCAAATGCAGCAGTGGTTATAAAAATAGCACAGAAAGCGAAGTTCTATAGCTCACAAGTGACAACACGCGATGATAGTAACGAGTTTATGATTCAGATTAATCTGCGCATTTCTTAGTCTCCATGGAGAATGAAGGGAATCAGATAAAAGAAGGGAGAACACAAACTGAAGTGCTTACGGGTTCGAACCCGAGCCCGCGTGGGAAAAACCCATCTCACTACACCAGCTGGCGTTGTTTGGGTCATCAGTCCGTAGACTGGCTTGGTGCACCTGTCTATACCACCCTATCCTGTGTTATTTTCATTTCTAGTAATCTGTTCTAATCTGTTTGCCATATCCATGCCTTGGTATACCCCTACCGTTCTTACCACCAACATTTTCCTCATAAACTGATCATCTTAAGATATGTTCTCCCATTCCCTCTCTTCTTCTCGTCAATTTTACCAAATCGTTCTCCTCCCGCTAATTCTATTCAGTAGCTCGTCATTCGTGATTCGATCTATTCATCTCACCTTCAGCATTCTTCTGCAACACCACATTACGAAAAGCTTCTATTCTCTTTTTTCCTGTACTAGTCATTGTCCATGTTTCGCTTCCAAACAATGCCACACTCCAGACAAAAGTCTTCAAAAACAGTTATCTGATCCCTATATCAATATTGAAGTGAGCAAATTTCGTTTCTTTTAGTAATTGCTTCCTTGCTAGTGCGAGTCTGCATTTTATGTCCTCCTTACGTCTGCCACTCTTAGTTATACTACTATCGAAGTAACAATGTTCATTTACTTCCTGTAAGACTTCATTCCTTAAATGAATATATCCTACATCATATGACTACATTAGACTGCATTCCATTACTTTTATTTAATTATTTTCATCTCTACACCAGCTATGCTACTGATATTTACACGCAAATTGCCACCAGGTATGCAAATTATTGTGTTTGAAGGACCACTTTCTCGTTAAGTAAGGGACAATGCCACTATCCCACGAACTTCGAACGAAATTGGTGCCTCGTAACTGTGGCCTCTCCTCGTTAGATCGATTCTTGGCTTTTAATGGACGATAGCAGCGAACGAAGCATTGTATTCGTGTCAAAATTCAACTTCCGGTTTATAATGGATCTTGATGTCCCTGTGGCCCCGAGACATTTTACATTTCTGAGCTATTTTCTTTTTTTTTTTTTTTTTTTGCTAGTGGCTTTACGTCGCACCGACACAGATAGGTCTTATGGCGACGAAGGGATGGGAAAGGCCTAGGAGTTGGAAGGAAGCGGCCGTGGCCTTAATTAAGGTACAGCCCCAGCATTTGCCTGGTGTGAAAATGGGAAACCACGGAAAACCATCTTCAGGGCTGCCGATAGTGGGATTCGAACCTACTATCTCCCGGATGCAAGCTCACAGCCGCGCGCCTCTACGCGCACGGCCAACTCGCCCGGTAGCTATTTTCTTAACGGAATACATTAAGTGATAGCATGGACAAGCGCAGAACCAGATCGTATCTTCATTCTAAATTCTGAAGTCCAATCTAAAATGTAGCATCACTAAAACTTCGAGAAATAAACGATGGGTAAAGTTTTTAGTAATTTACAGTATGATAATTATTGCTGTTTTAACGTGCTGATTTTTTACATTCAAAATATGAATTACTGTTTAAACTAGTGTTTTAGAATTTAGAGGTTTATACATTTGTATATTCATATTCTTACTCCTTTGTTGAATGGTCAGCGTACCAGAGGGTCCCGGGTTCGATCCCCGGCCATAGATTTTCACTGCATTTGATTAGTTCCTCCAGCTCGGGGCCCGGGTATTTGTGTTTATCTTGATATGATTCTCCTCATCTACATACAAAACATTACACTACCAAGAACCACCACAGAAATACGAAATATTGAGTACATCGCTCCACTTAGGGTTGGCTTCCCAAAGAGAAACCAGCCGTAAAACTGAGCTAAATTGCGATCCCAATAAACTGTAAAAAATACCAGACGCAAGAAGACGTTTCTCTATTACATAACATTGCATACATCGCATGCAAGAAGCCGAGGAGTGTATGAGTGAAAATTGTCTCGCAGATAAGTTGATATTCTTCTGCTGCTTCCACTGTTCGATAGGCTTCTATAGTGATTTATGGAACGTATTAATTTATCCCATTATAATTATTTTCTTCAACCAGCATCATTAAAATCAGTTTAATAATACAATGGTAAATTTTATAAACGTTGCAAGTTTTGGTGGTTTGAAAGAAATAATTTTCCATTGAAAATGAGCATAAATTAGTTATTGATGTTGGCATGAGGAATAAACAACATGGTACAAAACGTGTATTATTACAGTTGTTGACAATTAATGATGTAAATAGTAATTAATTCCTCAACGTACCGAGCGAGTTGGCCGTGACGTAAGAGTGGAGCAGCTATGAGCCTGCATCCGGGAGTTGGTGGGTTCGAATCCCACTGTCGGCAGCCTTGTTGATGTTTTTCCGTGGTTTCCGATTTTCAAGCCAGCCAAATTCTGAGGCTGTATCTTTAAGACCTCGGCCGTTTCCTTCCCACTCCTAGTCCTATCCTATCCCATCGTCGCTTTAAGACCTATGTGTGTCAGTGTGACGTAAAGCAAATTGTAGAAAGGTTCAGAATCTCTGGGTTACGCAACATAACTCTAAAATATTGTAAGTTGGCGTAAGGTCAAATTCCAGGCCATGTTAACGAATGTTTGGGTGGCAAAGTTTGTCCAAATAGTATCACGTTACTTGTTCCTGCTAAATCTGGACGGAAATTTTGAGTTGGATGGTTGATTCCTATAATAGCTTTAAATTCCCAGTTCCTCTGGGATAATTCAGATTAATTGATTATATATTGCATTATTACAGCATTTACAACTCTTTCATGGTGTATTGTTTCCTTTTCTGTTACAGGTGAGTGGTTCGTACTGAAACTTCCTTTACCAGAACTTCATCAGACACCAGGTAAGTCCGAAAAATGCCAGATTTGTTGTTTGTATAAGAATGATACTGTAAAATTGGCAAAAGCTTTTGTTATAAGTCAATCTGAATCTCGGTAGTTTACCGTTTCAGAGTTGAAGTCATGAAGGAATGTTGGCTAAACATGTGTAATTTAATTTGCTGTCTTATCTACGGCTTCAGATTAACCGTATAACATCCCGTGTAATACACAGGGTGGGAAAACAAAACTGGCTCGAAAAATATTTATAAGACTGACGCGGAATTGACCCTTGTTAATAAACATGAGAACTGCCCATCACCGGAAATGCTGGAAATGTTGATTTCGTTGCACCAAACGATTGCTGTCATACGTCTGTGCGTGTGCATCTCCCGCATGCTCTCTCCCGGAGTACGTCAGTGTCATTACGTGTGAGTGAGTGAGAGGAGCAGTTGTGACCAGTGACCAGTTGAATGCAGCACAAAATGGTACTCACGATAAAAGAGCGCGTGTTCAGTTTCAAGTGTTTTGCAAAGGACGAGTCTTCGAAAACCTGTGCGGAACTTTTTGCGCAATAGTTTAAGACTGGAAGTGTTTCGGCAAAACCTCTAGCAACGTCTGCGATGCAAAACATAGTGGTAAAATGGCGTGAAATGGGCTCGGTAGCGAATAAAAATCGTAACTCTCCGGAAAGTGTTCAAACACCAGAAAACTTTGCTCGAGTGAATGAAAGTCTGGAACGAAGTCCGATCAAATTTCATCGCCAGTCACCTGTGCAAGAGGGAATTAAGAGATCGTTGTGTCGAAATCGTATCCAAAAGGACCTGCTACTGTATCTTTACAAATTTACTGTTGCGCATGCCTTAAAGCGTCCAGACGAACCTTGCGTGTAGAGTTCTGCCAGTGGATTCTGAGTGAAGAAAAGTCAGGGCTTTTGCATCCTCAATTTCTTCACATGAGCCCATTTCCAGCATCTTTGGTGATATCAATCTCGTGTCATTCCTATTGTAAATATTTTTCCGGCCAGTTATATTTTGACCACCTTGTATATGTCACATACGTATCGTTAGAAGTACAGGAGGCTTGATTTACAGGATGTATAGGAGTTAAGTGTGAGTAACCTTGCGGAAGGTACGGGTGAATATCTATAGCAGGTGAAATACGACATTTGTTTTAAATTTAGCGGATGGTTTCTCCGAGGGAGGAGCTTGCGGTAGAGTGGGATGTTTACGAGTTAGGTAGTAGCTTTGTTCGCCCCTTGGCTTATACCAACCGCCGTACTATATTTCAAGCAGTTTCCATGCATAAGGTGTAAGAAGCAAGTCTAACTGTACCACCTCACTGCAGACGTACACATCACTTCTCTGCAGCTTCGGAACGTATTTTCTATGTGTAACGTGTGGAAGCAATTCTAGATTCATCACTGCACTTCAGCTGCATGGAGTATATATGCGTTTGTATGTAAACGTTCTACTTACAAGAAGCGAACGTTTTCACACCGGAAAATACTTTAATGTATGTCAACAAAGCTTTAAGTCGTTCATCATTAAATACTGCCTGAACTAAAAACATCAAATTTGCAACTCCTTTTTTTTTTTTGAGATAGGATATTTTTTTTGACGTTATGTGTATTCAGGGCTCAACCAGCAGAAAAATGCATTTATAATAAACTCTCAAATATTCTGTATAATATTTCCCTCTTATTACCCAGGTGACACGTTTCATATGAAATCTTAAGCAAACTCTGATATAAATCCCTATATCACTACTGTCATTTAATACGCTGACTGACAGAGCAAATGCAACACCAAGAAGGAGTGGTCAGAACTTTATGCCAATTGCAGGGTAGACTGACGTCACTGAGGTATGCTCATGATGTGAAATGCGCCGCTGTGCTGCGCACGTAGCGAACGATAAATGGGACACGGCGTTGGCGAATGGCCCACTTCGTACCGTGATTTCTCAGCCGACAGTCATTGTAGAACGTGTTGTCGTGTGCCACAGGACACGTGTATAGCTAAGAATGCCAGGCCGCCGTCAACGGAGGCATTTCCAGCAGACAGACGACTTTACGAGGGGTATGGTGATCGGGCTGAGAAGGGCAGGTTGGTCGCTTCGTCAAATCGCAGCCGATACCCATAGGGATGTGTCCACGGTGCAGCGCCTGTGGCGAAGATGGTTGGCGCAGGGACATGTGGCACGTGCGAGGGGTCCAGGCGCAGCCCGAGTGACGTCAGCACGCGAGGATCGGCGCATCCGCCGCCAAGCGGTGGCAGCCCCGCACGCCACGTCAACCGCCATTCTTCAGCATGTGCAAGACACCCTGGCTGTTCCAATATCGACCAGAACAATTTCCCGTCGATTGGTTGAAGGAGGCCTGCACTCCCGGCGTCCGCTCAGAAGACTACCATTGACTCCACAGCATAGACGTGCACGCCTGGCATGGTGCCGGGCTAGAGCGACTTGGATGAGGGAATGGCGGAACGTCGTGTTCTCCGATGAGTCACGCTTCTGTTCTGTCAGTGATAGTCACCGCAGACGAGTGTGGCGTCGGCGTGGAGAAAGGTCAAATCCGGCAGTAACTGTGGAGCGCCCTACCGCTAGACAACGCGGCATCATGGTTTGGGGCGCTATTGCGTATGATTGCACGTCACCTCTAGTGCGTATTCAAGGCACGTTAAATGCCCACCGCTACGTGCAGCATGTGCTGCGGCTGGTGGCACTCCCGTACCTTCAGGGGCTGCCCAATGCTCTGTTTCAGCAGGATAATGCCCGCCCACACACTGCTCGCATCTCCCAACAGGCTCTACGAGGTGTACAGATGCTTCCGTGGCCAGCGCACTCTCCGGATCTCTCACCAATCGAACACGTGTGGGATCTCATTGGACGCCGTTTGCAAACTCTGCCCCAGCCTCGTACGGACGACCAACTGTGGCAAATGGTTGACAGAGAATGGAGAACCATCCCTCAGGACACCATCCGCACTCTTATTGACTCTGTACCTCGACGTGTTTCTGCGTGCATCGCCGCTCGCGGTGGTCCTACATCCTACTGAGTCGATGCCGTGCGCATTGTGAAACCTGCATATCGGTTTGAAATAAACATCAATTATTCGTCCGTGCCGTCTCTGTTTTTTCCCCAACTTTCATCCCTTTCGAACCACTCCTTCTTGGTGTTGCATTTGCTCTGTCAGTCAGTGTACTTATCGCACAATATGATAATAATTGTCCATGTTAATCTCCGTTATGCCATTATAATTTAGGAAGAACTGGATTTTAAAATAGTAATATCAGGTTAAAGTATCCAAGTGCATAGGTAATTATTCTTATAAGAAGTCCTTTTTTATGATGTCGACCTTTTAATGACATTCCATAAGTATATGTATCTATAAGCACGTCACCAAATTAAGGATATGGATTCCCAGACAACATACTGCTAATGTTTAATAAATATATATGATCCTGCTGTGCGTCAATATCCCTTTCCTTACTCTTCAAATAAATCATTTATATCTCATATCTCGTCGTAGTATTACAATTCATTCAACAAATTCATCATTCACAACATATAACTTTGTTATGTTTCCATCATAACTCATTTTGCCTTATATCACTTCATATTCCTTCATATATTTCTATTATATGTATCTTATCTGACGCTCAAATAATCTTATTTCCATTTATTCGCAGTATTGGATCAATATCCTATCAAATAACGCTAACATGTTTTCAATCTGCCTTTAACTCCATATTTAATGCATGTCCTAATTTATTTCGGTAACATGTAACCTTTGCATATTGTAATATCACTTGGCATTGCGTATAGAAGATCCTAAAATTATCCCTAGTATTAACATTTCACATATGGTACAGTATAACATGGCTAATTAGGATTCTTTATTTTCATTAGAACACTATTAACACTTTATTACACTTCCTATCTTGGGATTGTCTTATATCTGGTGAAGACTACCTACTCCCTTATATCATTGGCATAAATATTTACTCGCGAGAATATAATGTAATTTAAGTCATTCTGAAGACTCTTAAACACTTATCTATCAGTGTAGGTTTTAACAATAGACATCCTAACCTTGTTATTAATTATCTATACACATGATTTTAGAAAAACTTGTCTTTTTCCGTCGCTTTCCGGAATGATATTTACTATTTGGTCATCCTCTACTCCCCTAGATTCTGGTTATTCTGCTTGACCAGCATCATTGGTGTCATCGTGAGCCAGGAGTCATCTCAGTCATGTCAGTCCAGTTCGTAATCATCCAGATAGTTGACTCCCAATCTTCTTAGCAATCCATGGTTTCCTTCAAAAAATCGAGTGAGAATACAGAATACAATTATGAGATCAGCTGTGACATTATAACAGTTTCAAAGACTTCTAACATGAATTATATAATTGTATTCCGCTCAATATAACTTCGTATAATAGCAATATTTCTGTAAGATCTCCAATACGTCTGCAGATGCGTTTTTTGCTAATTGCCTTACGTCGCACCGACATACAGTAGGTAGGTCTTTTGGCGACGATGGGACAGAAAAGGCCTAGGAATTGGAAAGAAGCGGTCACGGCCCAGCATTTGCCTGGTGTGAAAATGGGAAACCGCGGAAAACCACCTTCAGGGCTGCTGACAGTGGGGTTCGAACCCACTATCTCCCGATTACTGGATACTGGCCGAATTTAAGTGACTGTAGCTATCGAGATCGGTTGCCTGAAAATAATTCAATTTGTTACAGTAAAGAATGGCCTTAATAGTTGTTTATCGTCTTTAGTGCGGTATAGTGGATGTTATTTCTTGAAATCACGGCCTTGTCGTTACTCTTCTTATTTGCCACTGCGTATCAGTTTATATGGCGTATTTAATTATTTTACGCCTATTTGTTAAATCGTATTATATATTCTTATGCTGTATGCTTATATATGTCCTATAACTAGCTTTTCTTTCTTATCTTCTTCACTCTTTCTAAGAATTTGACGCAATTTTACTACTTCCTCTTCAGAATAGTCCATGTACATCAACTAGGCATTCATTTGTATTTTTAAACAGTGTCTTCCTTAACAATTCGAATATTTATTTTGTCTTGGTCACTGCCACCGCGATTTTATTAATTCCGACTTTGCGTTACTCTCAGTTCCTTCATATCCTATGTAATTTATTCAATGTGTCTAACTTCATTACTATTAACCACACCCACCTTAATTCGCTTGAGCTTGATTGGTCTAATAGTGGAATGACACAGTGTTCATGTGCCAACTTCCTCTGGGAATGTTTGTGCAATATTCCTCGAAATTTTCCCCAGCAATTTAGACATGATGGAGGGATAAACGGAAATAATTTAATTATGTACATGATTAATGGATACTACAAAATCCTATTGTCTATCGGAAGCCGTTCCCCAGAAATCTCTTCAATAGCTTCATTGGATCGCTCTGTTAATTAAAGGAAATTTTATTATACTTAGTTGATACATTCTGCCATATACACCCCGATACAAAGCAACTGAAATATATTATTTTCGTAGGACAATATTTTCCAAGAGGGTCGTCTCATTGTCAATACTTTTGACAAGAGACGAAAGTTTTCATCGGCCGAAGAGAGGAAGAGTACTGCCGAGTTACTGTCACGTCAAACTCGTTGACGCGACGTGTTGAATGGAGCGCGATGGCGTTGTTTCGTAACTTCACAAAGGTAAAGGGAGACAAGCTCAAGACTGAAGTAAAGAATGTATAGTTCGTGCATTCTGGCCAAAATCCTGGCCTGTACACCATTGAGGATGGTGTTATCATCCAAAAACTTAACGAATAATTTCTACAGAAATAATTCTGCTCCATTTCCATTCTATATACAGCCTGTGCAGTGTTACAAAAAGTTCCTACCCCAGCTTTTATTTCATACCCGTACAACGAATCTGATCTCGTTCTCTTTATACAATCTTCGGAAAAGAATTATTGTCTATAGTGCGATATTCCTTAAAGTCTGTTCCTCGGCTTAATGGTCACAGTACTGGCTTCCGGTGTAGATGACCCCGGATTTGATTCCCGGCCGGACTGAGGAATTTAACTGCGTGTGGTTAACTTATCTGGCTTTGGGTGTTGACGTTTGCCCTAATACCCTCTTCTTCACCTACATACAATAACCACATAAACACTTTAAATTGTTGCCGTTAGGAAGGGCATCCGGCCGTAAAACCGGGACAAGTCCACAAATACGACGAAGTAAGCACCCGAAACCTCGCCAGTTGAAAAAAACGGAAGAAGAGCGTGAATTAGGCATAGACTCCAGGCCGGGAAAGAATTCTGTACAACTCATATTTTTCTTGGAAGATTACCCTCAGAGGAGCTTTGATCCCTCATGATGTCGGGAAGTAGCAAGGATTAAGGTTCTGTTTTCGATGTCCATTATTCCATCCACTGGACAAAGGAGTTGGAACTGCTTGCAGTTATCATCTGCACAGAGCGGAACAGAGCGGATCTGTGGAGATTGGGACCTCAGCCGTTTTAATTCGAGGTCAGGAATATCTTCATGGATGGGTACCGGTAGCTTATAATTCTCTAGGATTTTATAACCTTCCCTTGCAAGTCCTTGTCTGCGACTATATTTTATCTCCTATCGCTTTCCCAACGTTTCTGGGGTCGCCGGTGCGAACTGTGTCGCACATGTGGATTTGGCCATGTTTTACTGGCGGATGCCCTTCCTGACGCCAACCCCATGTGGAGGGATATAGTCACTGTTGCGTGCTTCAGTGGTGGTTAGTCGTGTAGTATGTTGTCTGTATATGAAGAGGAAAGTGTTTGTACAAACACAAACACCCAGTCCCCAAGCCAGAATAATTAATCCGACGGGAGTAAAATCCCTGACCGTGCCTGGAATCGAACCCGGAACCCTCTGAACCGAAGGCCTCAGCGTTGACCATTCAGCCAAGGAGTCCGACTGCGAAGAGATTTGAATTTGGCAGTAAAACTGGGCCATATACACATCAAGTACCGGTCCCAATAATTTACGAGGAAGGTCAGGACGAAGCGATGCGATGTTCTTAAGGAAGAACACGACAACAGTTGCCAATTTGTACCGTTGGTATCATATGGTCACTTCGTAGGTATAATGTTACCATATTATTATTTTTTTAAATATGTAATTAATGTCAGCGTAGAAGGATATTCCGTCGATTATTCAGCCTGTCTACCGATGTGGCGAGTGTTTCTCACCTCTAAATCGGTGTTGTATGCAGCGGATAATTTACTCACCGCCGTATTTATTGAATACACCGGCGAAATCAGATTGTACTGGTTACATACTTTTGTATTAGTGTAAGTTAATATATGAATGATTAACGAAACAATACATACATACAAACATTATCATTATAGACTGTTATGCCTTTCAGCATTTAGTCTGCAAGCCACTGAGAATTTACTAAACGTCGCCACAATCCTCGATTTGCAACTAGTGTTGTGGCCTCATTTAGTTCTATACCTCTTATCTTTAAATCGTTAGAAACCGAGTCTAACCATCGTCGTCTTGGTCTCCCTCTACTTCTCTTACCCTCCATAACAGAGTCCATTATTCTCCTAGGTAACCTATCCTCCTCCAGTCGCCTCACATGACCCCACCACCGAAGCAGGTTTATGCGTACAGCTTCATCCATCGAGTTTATTCCTAAACTAGCCTTTATCTCCTCATTCCGAGTACCCTCCTGCCATTGTTCCCACCTGTTTGTACCAACAATCATTCTTGCTACTTTCATGTCTGTTACTTCTAACTTGTGAACAAGATATCCTGAGTCCACCCAGCTTTCGCTCCCGTAAAGCAAAGTTGGTCTGAAAACAGACCGATGTAAATATAGTTTCGTCTGGGAGCTGACTTCCTTCTTACAGAATACTGCTGATCGCAACTGCGAGCTCACTGCATTAGCTTTACTACACCTTGATTCAATCTCACTTACTATATTACCATCCTGGGAGAACACACAACCTAAATACTTGAAATTATCGACCTGTTCTAGCTTTGTATCACCAATCTGACATTCAATTCTGTTGAATTTCTTACCTACTGACATCAATTTAGTCTTCGAGAGGCTAATTTTCATACCATACTCATTGCACCTATTTTCAAGTTCCAAGATATTAGACTGCAGGCTTTCGGCACAGTCTGCCATTAAGACCAAGTCGTCAGCATAGGCCAAACTGCTTACTACATTTCCACCTAACTGAATCCCTCCCTGCCACTTTATACCTTTCAGCAGATGATCCATGTAAACTACGAACAGCAAAGGTGAAAGATTACAGCCTTGTCTAACTCCTGTAAGTACCCTGAACCAAGAACTCATTCTACCATCAATTCTCACTGAAGTCCAATTGTCAACATAAATGCCTTTGATTGATTTTAATAATCTACCTTTAATTCCATAGCTCCCCAGGTCGATTAAACCAAACAAGCTTTTTTATAAATCGACCTGGATTATTTTATGGTCAATGTTCAGAAATCTGCAGAAGAGGAATTTGGAGAGGGTTAAAAGGTTGAATTCCTAAAGGGGGTCAAAGTCTTCCTAGTTCAATACTCGGAGAGAGACTTCTATGGAAAAAAGCTCAAAAGAAGGAAATAAAGAAAAATACTTCAGAGATAATAAATAAGATTATACCTCATCGTAATCCCTTACTTACTGACTCGTGTGCAACGGCTGTTCACACGAAACCCTTCTCCACGTCAGTGCTCCAGGGCCTCGCTGGAGTATTTGCTACTACCACCAAGATCTGCACCGACGGCGGCTCCAGGCAGGCTCACGCGAACATAGTTTCCCTCGGTACCCCGTCATATGCTTTCTCTAGATCTACGAAACATAAACACAACTACCTATTCCTCTCGTAGCATTTTTCAATTACCTGGCGCATACTGAAAATCTGATCCTGACAGCCTCTCTGTGGTCTGAAACCACACTGGTTTTCATCTAACTTCCTCTCAACGACTGATCGCACCCTCCCTTCCAAGATGCCAGTGAATACTTTGCCTGGTATACTAATCAATGAGATACCTCGATAGTTGTTGCAATCCTTCCGGTTCCCTTGCTTATAGATAGGTGCAATTACTGCTTTTGTCCAATCTGAAGGTACCTTACCAACACTCCATGCTAATTTTACTACTCTATGAAGCCATTTCATCCCCACCTTCCCACTATACTTCACCATTTCAGGTCTAATTTCATCTATACCTGCTGCTTTATGATAATGGAGTTTATTTACTATCCTTTCAACTTCCTCAAGCATAATTTCACCAACATCATTTTCCTCCTCCCCATGAGCTTGGTTGTTTGCAACACCACCATGATGATTTCCTTTTACATTGAGAAGATGTTCAAAATATTCCCTCCACCTCTCCAGTGATTCCCTGGGATCTATTATGAGTTCACCTGAATTACTCAAAACACTGTTCATTTCCTTTTTCCCTCCCTTCCTAAGATTCTTTATTACTGTCCAGAAATGTTTGCCTGCTGCTTGACCTAGCCTTTCCAGGTTATTACCAAAATCTTCCCATGACTTCTTTTTGGATTCAACAACTATTTGTTTTGCTCTGTTTCTTTCATCTACGTACCAATCCCTGTCTGCCTCGGCCCTTGTTTGGAGCCATTTCTGATAAGCCTTCTTTTTACGTTTACAAGCTGCTCTCACTTCATCATTCCACCAAGATGTTCGCCTTTTCCCATCTTTACACACAGTTGTTCCTAGGCATTCCCTCGTTGTATCTACTACAACATCCATGTATGCCACCCATTCACTTTCTATATCCTGAACCTGTTTACTGTCTACTGTGTGATGTTCGGGACATCACTGTATATTTTTAATTATTGAACTATATATTTAATTGATAAGATGTATATATTTAATCACTGATAGATCATTTTAAATTAATATGTGTATATATAGGGTTTTTATCATCCATTTCAATCATCATTTCATTTCTTTGTATCGCGGCTATAACGTATTCTGAACGAACAAATTATTGGGTAAAGTATTTCAACATCACGCATATTTATAACTTGCAGTAAATTTTCCAATAGCCGTTGTGAGGTGGCCAGAGTCAGCAGGCTAATTTCAGCCCAATTCCAGCAAAAGTACGTCATCCAGATTACGAGAGACCTTACCCTCTCCACCTCATGAAGATACAGTTGATACATTATTAACACCCACTTTTCAAACTCGGCTTGGGGACGCTTTATTTCAGCGGGAAAGTTCAGCCTATGCGAATGAACGTAATGAAGCAACGTGATGGATTGACAGCTATACATCGGAGAAGGGATGAGACCTCGAATCTTACTGGACCGTGTGATATGGATGATGGAAGGAGACTTGTGAACCGATAAATACCACCGACAAGGGCTGGAGAGGACATTCATTCGGACAGCCGGACTTTCTCATTTATATACTTATTCATTCTACGTCTACACATCGGAGAAGATTTTAACTTAGTTCACTTCGCATCTGAGTATATTCTACTCAAAAGTTACTCTCATTGGGACTTGTTATCTCAATGACGAGAGGTAGTCAACGGGAGACCGGTTCTGACTGGTATAGGGGAGCAGAGTTTTTATTATGAGTTTAGCTACGCTACTTTTCCGTAATAAGGAAGAATACAAGTGTATTCTCTCCATGAACATAACCCATGGTGGTTTTGCACTTAAAATTAGGACTCATTACGACTTTATGTAAGGAGTACAATAGGAAGTGCTAAGGACAGGAAATGTGGATGTAGGACTGGAATCCAACAACAGATGAGGCAGCCTGTACGAGAGATCCACCCATCTTCAGCTTCAAGACAACAGAGTCTACATTTGGTGAGCTTATGGCATAAGTTACTGCAAGTCTTCGCGCAACAGTTCATTTTCTTAAAGTTAATTTCATTCACTTTTTCTTTTGCTTCCGTAAGTTCAGATTTCGTTAATACGCCGTTACGTCACGTTTTTCATCTTAATAAATAGCTGTTTTAATTTATATTTTATGAAATGATTATTAATGATCCTTAAATTCCAAGTTAGTGTACTTAATGATTTGTGTTCCGTTCACCCCACCCCTGGGAGTTTTTTGAGTCTCATTACGTAGTTTTATTTATTATTATTATTATTATTAATTATCTACTTTTGTTTTCAAGCCATAAGCTTGAAGACTGGCGCCCTTGGGATACTGTTTCTGGAGAAACAATGACATATCATTTATTTAATATTAAAATGACCCGCCACGCTATAAATTTGTCATACATCTGTGGGCAAAGTGGGTACGTCACAACTGTTCGAAAATTCTCACTAATCATATCCATGTACTTCTGTCTAATTTCCTCGTCCTGGATATTTTCTACCCTTATTCGTTTGCAGACAGATTTCACTTTCTCTACCCTAGGCCTAGAGATACTTAGTTCACTACAGATCAGATAGTGGTCTGTATCATCGAAAAATCCGCGAAAAACTCGTACATTCCTAACAGATTTCCTGAATTCAAAGTCTGCTAAGATATAGTCTATTATGGATGTGGTACCCCCTAGCCTCTCATGTGTAGCGGTGAATAGCCTTAAGCTTGAAGAATGTATTCGTAACAGCTAAACCCATACTAGCACAGAAGTCCAGCAAACGCTTCCCATTCCCATTAGCTTCCATATCTTCCCCACATTTACCAATCACCCTTTCGTAACCTTCAGTTCTATTCCCAACTCTCGCATTGAAATCGCCCATTAGCACTATTCTATCCTTGCTGTTGACCCTGACCACGATGTCACTCAATGCTTCATAAAACTTGTCAACTTCATCCTTATCTGCACCCTCACATGGTGAATACACGGACACAATTCTTGTCCTCATTCCTCCAACTGACAAATCCACCCACATCATTCGCTCATTTACGTGCCTAAGAGAAACTATGTTGCGTGCAATGGTATTCCTGATAAAGAGCCCTACCCCAGACTCTACCCTTCCCTTTCTAACACCCGTCAAGTACACTTTATAATCTCCTATCTCTTCCTCATTATCTCCCCTTACCCGAATATCACTTACTCCTAGCACATCCAGATGCATCCTCTTTGCTGACTCAGCCAGTTCTACCTTCTTTCTTCCATAAGCCCCATTAATATTGATAGCTCCCCATCGAAATCCATTTCGTTCGCCAAGTTGTTTCCAAGGAGTCCCTCGCCTGTCAAATGGGAGTGGGACTCCATTACTCCCATAGGTCCGAGGCTTGCTTAAAGTGTTCTGAGCTCGGTAAATTCATGAAGCAGGATGCTGCCCTACTTGCACATAGTCCAAGTGAGGATCTCTCCTCTAACGGGTTATGGACCACCGGTGAATTGTGTAGTCCTAGCCGCCTGAGCACAAGGAGGGCCACGACTCAGAATATGTCCGAGATGCCCACTTCCATTCCATAGCAACTGGTATCCCGACTCTCAGGACCACTTACTAGGCCACTCAGCCGTTGCCCATGGTTCACGAACTAGGACGTGACTACAGTAACCCACAAACATGAACCATAACGAAACAATATACTGATTAAATATGTTCGAGTTGTGGACCAGCAAAACTCTCAAGTCAGTTGATTCGAATTGGTAAAGCAGTCAGCTGTTTTACCATCGTGCCGTATTTGTCATCTTCTTTTCATTTATTTTTATTATCATCATTTCTGGGTGGTATTTGAATGTGCTCAAATACGTCAGACTCGTGTTGCTAGCTTTACCGGCACGAAAAAACTCCTGCAGGACTAAATTCCTGAGCCTTGGTATCTCCAAAAACCGTTAAAAGTAGTTAGTGGGACGTAAAGCCAATGACACTTTCATTACATCGTTTTTGCATCTGTCTTTTGATACATATCAAAGCAGTATGTAACAACCACTGAAGAATAACTGAGACTAACTCATTTATAAGTGTAGCAGTATGTAAACTGCTGAGTTATGTGTGAGTCTGAGTAGTGGTATTAAGAGCACGCCTATGAAGGGTTTTACTCCTAGGCTATGTCATGCTGCAAGAGCACTGTCTGTGTCAGGAAAGCAGTGGCAAAATACCTCGTTCTCCATTTCGCCTGGCACACCTCATTTTTATGCTCCCAACTGTTTATGCGGTCATGTAACCTTTGGTGGCACTTTTTGAGGATCCAGTCACTCCCTAGGCTGATATTTTTTTTTTGCTAATGACTTTAGGTCGCACCGACATGGCTGATAAATTAACAAACTGGCCATCATCATAATCATTATATGTATATTTAAAATAATAGTTGTGTCTGTAAATTGTTCAGGATTTAAAAAGAATAGTATTTTTGTATCAGTCGTGTCCACAGTAACAAGGAAATCCACTCTTTAATTTTCCGTCATCTCTGTATGTATGCATTAGTTTCGTGCATTGTTCGAACTTGAGACGGATAACCACGACAGAGCAACATGTGCCTTGCTGCTTATGCAACCACTATCACGAATGAGTGGAGCGTGTAAACTAAAATGCCCGAGTTTGCTCCAATTCGTTCGACAGGGCAAGTTCGAAGCGAAGTTTGCTGACTAGGGAGGATGACCGTGCTTGCTTTACTGACGTTGCAAGCAATGTGGTTCATCCATATATGATTCCGGCTCCATGGTTAAATGTTTAGCATGCTGGCCTTTGGTCCAGTGGGTCCCGGGTTCGACTCCCGGCTGGGTCGGGGATCTTAACAGTCATTGGTTAATTCCGATGGCTCGGGGGCTGGATGTGTATGCCAACTTCATCATCATCAGAATTCGTCATAGGTAGGGCCTTATCCTCACAGACGCACAGCTCGCCTATACGTCGTCACCTCGAAAGACCTGCAGCAGGCCACTTCGGAGGCCACGCACCATTATTATCCAGATATGAGCAAGCTCTTGTTTAAAAAGAGCAAAGGCCGAGAATTCGGAGGTATGAAAGGGCGATGGGATGGTTGATTAAGGGTCGGTGGATGCAGAATGGGTCTCGGCCCACAAGTGACCATGGCTGGTCCGTGGTTCGACAGCTCCGCACTCCGACCAGCCATCCGAGCATAGGAGGAGTGGCCACAGCTTTACCGTTGCTCTACGCCACTGTATTCGGGAGACGGAGGAGACGGAGGAGACGGACAGGGGTCGGTCCACACCGTCGACTATCCTGAGAATGGTTTCTCCGTGGGTTTCCCATTTTCCAGTAGAATTTAGCATGAAATTAGTCTACCTACTCTGTCAGTAATTGCCAGACGTACGTTGTGCATTCCAGCAAGCAACAAGAGAATCTTCTGTAAAGCTGGAATGCTTTTAACGAGTCGTAGCAGTTAGCTAGACCCAGGCCAAGTCAGTGACTTGTTATTAATTCATAACAATCATAACAATTAGTTTGCATTTCATTCCCAAATTGGAGCTAGATTTTTGCACTAGCCATATCTCCTTGGATAGAAACCTTGAACAAAGATGATTTTTTAAATGCATGTCACAGCACGTGAACTTAATTGACAATTTCTCCGACAGTAGTGATATAATTATTTATTAATACGCACAGCTCGTATAAAATGCCTTTGGTGTGGCTGGTAGTGAAATATATGACTTAAGTGTATTTAGTTTCTGTGTATAGAGCAGTAAAGTAGGCCAGCCAGGAGGAATACATGTCACAGCACGTGAACTTCATTGACAATTTCTCCGACAGGAGTGGTATTTACTATGTTATTTCCAGTTTTTCTTGCACATGAAGCAGAAACACAGTCTAAAAATATGAGTAACTATTGGTATTGGTATTTTCATGTCCAGTCATCATCCACCATTGTAACAAAAGGGTAATGTTTAGAGATAAAGGTACGCGAGACAAATTGAGTACGGCTAAACAATGATGGGGGGAGGCGATCATTTCTACGAGTACTTGTAATGGAGATAGCGCGTAAAGGAGCGAGTATCAAGAGGCAAGGTCGAACGAACATAGCACGCTTAGCCTTTGAGAAGCGAAGTTCGGTCATGGCCATAGTCGACAAGTATGAACCGAGCATAGAGCGTGTTTTTTCATGACACTAGTATGGATATACGTATGTATGCATGGGCATCACGAGAAAATGACTCAAGATAATTAAATGAAAATTTGTATATTAAGTCGAAGAATGAGGCACTATAATCTAGGCTATAAATAATTTTATTCATGCTGAGTGAAATGGTAGTTTAGACGAAGCCTAAATGTAATTCTCAAATATGTATGTTATTAGTGGTACTATCGATAAACATTACATAACTAAAGTTATATGGAACTAAATTTCCGATCATTTATGTCTTATATATTATTACCGTCCCGGCTATTTTAGTTGCAAAGTTCATACGAACGCCGAGCCACGAAAAATGGGTGAAAGGAATGTAATTAAATCGGCATGTTACGTCAGGAAATGAGGTGCTACAGGCTAGGCTATAATTTTATACATGCTGCATGAAGTGGTAGTTTAGGAGAAGGGGCCTAAAATGTAATTTTTAAATACGTACCGTTATGTCATTGGTCCTATCGAAAAGTACAACATAACAAAAGTTTAGAGAATACAATTTCTAATCATTTATCTCTTAATACAGTTTTACCGAACTGATTTTGATAATATAGTTCATTAATGTAGAATTTTGTTGCTTAGTCCATGTCAACGGCGAGCATTGCTAACATGGAAATATTGTTCAATCGTGTTAACTGATGTTGTCAAGATTGCCTTATGGTGTGTGGTCATTGGTCCATCTCCTCTTCTTCTTCTTTATCGGTTTACCCTCCAGGGACGGTTTTTCCCTCGGACTCAGCAAGGGATCCCGCCTCAACCGCCGCAGTATCCTGGAGCTTCAGACTCTGGGTCGGGGGATACAACTGGGGAGAATGGCCACTACCTCGCCCAGGTGGCCTCACGTGCTATGCTGAACGGGGGCCATGTGGAGGGATGGGAAGATTGGAAGGGACAGGCAAGGAAGAGGAAGGATGCGGTCGTGGCTTTTAGTTAGGTTAGGTATCATACTGGCATTTGCTTGGAGGAGAAGTGGGAAACCACGGAAAACCACTTCGAGGATGGCTGAATTGGGAATGGAACCCACCTCAAATCAGTTGACCTCCCGACGCTGAGTGGACCCCGTTCCAGCCCTCGTACCACTTTTAAAATTTCGTGGCAGAGCCGGGAATCGAGCCCGGGCCTCCGGGGGTGGCAGCTAATCACACTAATCACTACACACTAGAGGCGGTTGGTTCATCTCGAGAAGGAAAATTGTGAAGGTGATTATAAAAATGAGAAAAAATTCGTAAAGAAACGGTCCCTTGAAGAATAATGATCGCTTGAAGAGTAAGAAAGAGAGAGTCATGGAAGAATGAAGAACTCTCTTTACGTTAGATGTCCTAATGTCAGTGAGTCAGAAAGAAACTAAATATGAAGGCCTACAATATCGAAAGCTCATAACTGATCAACAATAACATTACATTCACCATTGTTTGTCGCGATGTGCTTTCTCTCTTCTGCTGCTACACATCTCCGATAGAATGGGATTACTGCTGCGTCCCGAGTAAAACAGCCAGCCTAAAAATTGGCGGAACGTACCTGGGGAGTCAGATAACTTTATTTTTAGCATGCCATTCCTCTGGTTGATCATAGTATTCCAGCTATTCTATTCCTACTCTGAGCCGCTGATTGGAATGAGCAGTGTGCGAACTTTACGGGATACGGCAGAAGAGTGTTCACGGCTGTCAACGGCCTGTTCATTCTCTAGCGAAGCACGGGTACGTCAGCAAGTCATCAATAACAACGACTTTAAAATGCTATGCGTTGTCACTGCAGTGATAGATCCATGATTCTCATCCTTTCCATTCGAGTTGCTATTGTTTGCGCCAGGCATAGAGTCTCAGACAGCTCAGACCGCTGAGCTCGAATTGATGGGTTCGATCCTGCTTTTGTCCGGTGGTACTTACAGGTGCTCTGATTCGTCAGCCTCGTGTCGATGAATTTGCTGCCACATGATAGAACACCTACGGGACAAAATTCTGGCAACTCGGAATCTCAGAAACCGTAATAGTACTAGTGAGTTGTAAACTTTTATTATTATTATTAGTATTAGTATTACAGTGGCAACATTTGCCCGTCAACTGTACAGTTATGTCTAAAAACCTGATAGGCTTGCATTCGGGAGATCGTGGGTTCGAGCCCTACTGTCAGCAGCCCTGAATGTGGCTTGCTGTGGTGTCCGATTTAACACACCAGGCAGATGCAGGGGCTGTACCTTATTTAACGCCACGGTCGCTTCCTTCCCAGTCCTATCCCTTTCCTATCCCATCGCCGCCTTAAGACCTTTTTGCGTCCGTGCGAAGTAAAGCACATAGTAAAAAAAAACCTGATCGAACTCTTGCATGGGAGAATCTGAGTCATTTCTTATACGTCTTACTCTCTTTTATGGGCTTGGTGATAATATCTTGGCATTTCTGTAACATGCTTTTGTGCAGTATACAGTAAGGCAGTAAATGTGCTTTGTTTTATTGTGTTATGAATGTGATACTGAATGCTAAATTTTAAACTCATTTTGAAGTGCATCTTTGTATTGGCAAAGTGTAGATATACCTCTGTACAGGCCACGGCCGCTACCTCGCCACTCCTTGCTCTTTCGTGTCCCATCGTCGCCATAAGATCTAACTGTATCGGTGCGATGTAAAGCCAATTGTAAAAATAATAAAATTAAAATAAAATAAAAAATAAAACAAATAAAATAAAATGAAATGAAATAAAATAAAATAAAATAAAATAAAATAAAATAAAATTAAATTAAATTAAAATAAAATAAAATAAAATAAAATAAAATAAAAATAAAATAAAATAAAATAAAATAAAATAAAATAAAAATAAAATAAAATCTGTACATAACTTAAGCAAGAAATGTTTATAAAAATGTGTCCCTTCTATTCGGTCATGCTGGTAGGCCTACACAGGGACTTAAAATTTCCAGCGGCAACTTTTATTTTTAGGATGTGTAAAAGCTGTTTCACAACTGTAGAATTAACCCATTGAGCATATTCCTTCTTTCTTAATCCGTTTACCCTCCAGGGTTGGTTTTTCCCTCGGACTCAGCGAAGGATTCCACCTCTACCGCTTAAAGAGCAGTGTCCTGGAGCGTGAAACATTGGGTCGGGGATATAATTGGAAAGGAGTACCAGCACCTCGTCTAGGAAGCCTTACTTGCTATACTGAGCAGGGGCCTTGTGGGGAGGAGTAAGGAGATCGGAAAGGATAGACAAGGAGAAGGGAAGCAACCGTGTCCGTAAGTTACGTACCATCCGGGCATATGCTCGAAGGAAAAGTGGGAAATCACGGAAAACCTCTTCGAGGATGGCTGAGGTTTTAATCGAACCCCCTCTACTCAGCTGAGTGGACCCCGTTCCACCCCTCGTATCACTTTTCGAATTCCGTGGCAGAGGCAGGAATCGAACTCGGGCCTCCGGCGGTGGCAGATAATCACACTAACCACTACACCACAGAGGCGGTCCGGCTCCATGTCTAAATGTATAGCGTGCTGGTCTTTGGTCGCAGGGGTCCCGGGTTCGATTCCCGGCGGGGTCGGGAATTTTAACCACCCTTAGTTAATTTCTCTGGCACGGGGACTGGGCGTATGTGTCGTCTTCATCATCATTTCATCCTCATCATGATGCGGAAGTCGCCTACGGGAGTCAAATCAAAAGACCTGCACCTGGCGAACAGGATGCCCACCCTCATCGAGGGTTTGCCTTACTAGGGCTGCATCTAGCTAGAAATAGCAAAACGAAGTTATTATTATTATTATTATTATTATTATTATTATTATTATTATTATTATTATTATTATTATTATTATTATTATTATTATTATTATTATTATCAGAATAGCTTATTTTAGACTTTGTTAGAACGAAGCAGAGATGTTAAATTCGTTTGCAGATTTACAGTGACTCAGACAGGGAAGAGATTTTTAGCCTACATACTGTTCTCAACAGATCTCTTTGCTGAGAAGATAAAACGTTGTAATGCACTTTCCTTGCGCCGTGTGAAAATAGGATTAGAATATTGGTGGCCTGTTAGCCGCGCTACGACCAACAAAACGAGTTTACTGCAGCTCAGCCGAAGTGTCATCATGCGGCCTCTTCTTCTCAAAAGAACTAACTCGAATCATACATTTATGTAACGGATGTTTACTTGGAATGTTTCCGCGTTGCATTCAGCTGTTAACCAAAGTTTGTAAATCTCTCAAGGGAAAACTCGGCGAAACTCAATAACTTATGAAATGCAGTAAAACGAGAGAATCACGTTGAGGACAGTCACTTCCCTCACAAACTCGATATTCCTCTGCAACTATTACCTGTTCAGAAGACATAGCCGAAGGAGTCGATAACATATGATAACTTATTTCGGTGAGAAAATATGATTTCCTTAATATTTCCTTTGCAAACTGTTTCCATAGATGTATCCGAGGTGAACAATGTTACACAATTTGTGGTCCTAAATCACTAGAGCGTAAATTTCCTGTATCATTCTCACTTGCAATCAGAAGAAGAAGACTAAAGAGGCTGGTTCACACCAGTTGAAAAGGACTTACAACAAGTGCGAACTACATGTGACGATATTCGGAAACATATCCCCCTTAAGATGAAACGCAAACAACACTGAACTTTCGAAGAAAAGCCTAATGAGGGAAGGAAGCAACAACATCGAGAAGGAATAATAATAATAATAATAATAATAATAATAATAATAATAATAATAATAATAATAATAATAATAAAACTTCGCCTCGGTACCATAAGGATTAGCACTATTAGCTGCCGTCGTTGATGATTCGGGTTTTGTTCCTGGTATTTCCAGAAATTCAAGATTGGCACGATGGATGGTATATGGTTAAAATGATAGACGCAGCTAACATCCATCGAGTGTGTGCCTAAAACGACCTGCACCTACTGCACTCTTTTATACTGCTACTACTGCTACTGCTAATGCTACTACTGCTACTACTACTACTACTACTAAAGTGCACCTCCGTACCATGAGGGTTAGGACTATTAGCTGCCCTCCTTGGTGGTTCGGCTCCTTCAATGAATGGTCGGCATACTAGTCTTCGGTTAAGATGTCCGTCGGTTCGATTCCCATCCAGACTGGTTATTTTAATTGTGTATGGTTAATTCATACGGCTTTGGCACTGGGTGTTTGTGTTTGCCCCAATACATTCCTCTTCGTATTCACATACTACTCCACACTACCAACCACCACAGAAACACGTGTACATAAGGTTGGCGTCAGGAAGGCGGCTGGCCGTAAAATCGGGCCAGATCCACATGTGTGACACAGTTCGTACCCGCAACCCCGCCAGTGTGGGGAAAAGCGAAAGAAAAAGAATTGTTTTACTTCTCAGTAACTACACTCATGCTCATAAAAACAGAACACCTTGAAAGACCAGAGATAGGAAGTTCATATTCACAGGACATATTCATTAGTATATTCTGCAGAAACTATTAACATTTCAGTCACCTAGGTTCAGCATGTGTCCTGTTGCCTAGTAGGCACTGGGTACTCCATGGGCACTCATAAAGTGTTCCATGCGTGATGGCATCGACGCGAATGGCTTCCTGGGGGCATAGCCATCCATGCTGCATTCACCTGGTTCCACAGTTCATCTTTGGTGGTCGGCATTGGGTCACAGCGTCGCACCCGTCGTTTCACCATATCCCACACATTTTCGATTGGCGACAAGTCCGCAGATTGGGCGGGTGAGGGCCACAGTCTGACATCCTGTGACAACAAGAAGGCACGTGTTCGGGCAGCAACATGTGGTCGCGAATTGTCCTGCTGAAATATGGAGTCTGGGGTGTCGTGCAGAAAGGATATGGTAACGGGTCGCAGGATGTCATTCACGTAGGTCAGACTGGTTACAGTGCCCTGGACACGCACCAAATGTGATTTGTGGTTGTACCCAATAGCACTCCACATCAAAAGGCGTTGAGTTGGTGCTGTATGTCTTGTGAGAATGCATTCAATTTGATGCCTCTCTTCGTGTCTGCGGTGAACCTAAATGTGGCTAACATTTTCAAAGAAACAGAACCTGGATTTGTTCGAAAACACTACTTGCTGCCATTCCTGTCCCCAGTGACGTCGTTCCATGAACAATTGCAATCTAGCATATTCATGCACATTAGTCAAAGGTAGGCGGAGAAGTGGATGACGCGCCGGTTACCCAGACCGTAATAAACGGCGACGAACTGTCACTCCTGATAGTGTACGATGTGTTACACTGTTCCACTGTTGCGCCAGAGCCGAGGAGGACGCAGATCTGTCCAGCAATGCCATTCGGCTGAAGATTCTGTCTTCTCGGGGGGTGGTCTGGGTGGTACGACCAGACCCATCTCGTTGAGTTCTACGGCCTTCTGTGAACCAATCTGTACACACCTGTTGCCCTGCCGACACACATCGTCCCACACGAGCAGCAGTTTCCCGGATGGATTCATCACGTTCTCTCATGCCAATGATGCACCCTCTTTTGAACTAACTCATTTGACGGTACGGTTCTCGCATACGTCTGCGTGGCATCCTGCACGTCTGCTAAAGTCACACTGATCCATTATCTTCTGTTTATAGCGACAACGAGAGTCGCAGGCACATTTTACCAGTGGGTGCTGGTGAGCCGAGATATCAATGTGGACCTTGAACCTGAGGGCCGACATGATTCAAATGATAGTCATTTCTTCAGAACATAATAATGCACATGTCCAGTGAATATGAACTTCTATCTCTAGTCTTTCAAGGTGTTCTGTTTTTCATGAACAAGAATGTACGTTGCATGGTGTTTTGGATACGCCGATGTGTCGGAATGTTGCCACAGAGGAGTAACGTCACATGTGTCGACATGAGACTCACGTATTTTAGCACCTTTTAATGTCATCATATTGAGCCGAGCCCGAATCTAGCGTTCCACCATCTAAGCCGCTTAGTCGCGTGTGAAGAAGGTTTAGAAGCAAATCAACAATTGAATCATTTAAGTTAAAATATGTCCATAGCTTCGAAGTAACTGTTGGCGTCAGAAAAGTCTGTGAATTTCTAGCCGCTGGATGATGGGACTTGTGAGTGTAATGATTTTAGTAAACAGAATAAAACATAAAATGGAATTGTGAGATAAAGAAGGGTAAGTGGGGTAAAATGATCTCCACATGAGAAGAACGACAAATACAGTGGTTTAACAATCTTTTGCAGTATTTAATAGCCCGTCTCTGCCAGTATTTGTTCATCCATTCTCCTACTTTCTTCTTCTGTACAGGATCTCTCTATTCTCACTGTTATTTCCCCAGTCTTCTGGAAACCGCGGAACTTTTTGACGAATTGTCTAAAGCGATTTCTATCCAGGGTATAATCTTTCGTTACCCCCATTTTAGTCAAGTTCAAACTCACTGTCTTCGTCTTTCTGAAAAATTCAGTGATTCTCATCGTTAGTATGTTATCGTCCACCCTCAACAAGTTTCTATAGAATTGTGACGACAAAATTATTATTATTATTATTATTATTATTATTATTATTATTATTAATATTATTATAGTAATAATAAAGTTCCGACTCGCAAGCTGAATGGTCAGCGTACTACCCTTCGGTTCAGAGGGTCCCGTGTTCGTTTCCCGATAGGGTCGTGGATTTTAATCGCTTCTGATTAATTCTTCTCGCTTGGGGACTGGGTCTTTTTGTATGTCCCAACACACTCCTCTTCATATTCAGACTACCCACCACACTACCAACCACCGCCGAAACACGCAATACATCCCTCCATATAAGGTTGCGTCAGGAAGGGCATCCGGCCGTAAACCAGGGCCAAATCCAGATGTGCGACGCATATCGAATCCGCTACCTTACAGATGTGAAAAAAGCGGTCGAAAAAGAAATAAAAGGAAGAAGAATAGTAAAGGTTTTACATCACACTAATTTTTGACGGTTTTGGGAGAAGCCGAGATGCCAGAATTTTGCTTGCAGGGGTTCTTTTACGTTCCAGTAAATATAGCGTCACGAGGGCGACGTATTTGAGCACTTTCGAATACCACCAAACTGAGCTAGGATCGAATTTGCCAAGTTGGTATCAGAAGATCCGCGCCTCAACCGACTGAGGAACTCGGTCCAAGCTCTGTCTGTCTGTCTGTCTGTCTGTCTGTCTGTCTGTCTGTCTGTCTGTCTGTCTGTCTGTCTGTCTGTCTGTCTGTCTGTCTGTCTGTCTGTCTGTCTGTTAAGTTATACGTGTGGAGACTGGTTGGATCCTCAGATAGCACCACCGTAAAGATAACAATAATAATGTTATTGGCTTTATGTCTCTACCGTCTGGGCCACACAGCCCGGCCCACCATAAAAAGCAATGGCAGTATCATAATGAGGCGTATTAGGAAAAATGAGGAGGGAGGTAGTTTATCGTTTTTTCCTCGCCGAGTTAAAAAGTGCTACTATTGCACCATGCGTAGCCCTATAATTATCACGTTCCATACCATAGCATTTCGTGATGCATTCTTCCTGCTCTGTATGTGCATAATATACCGAGCTCGATAGCTGCAGTCGCGTAAGTACGATCAGTATCTAGTATTTGGGAGATAGTGGGTTCAAACCCCACTGTCGGCAGTTCTGAAGTTGGTATTCCATGGTTTCCCACTTTCACACCAGGCAAATACCGGGGCTGTACAAATAAGGCCACGACCGCTTCCTTCCCACTCCTATCCCTTTCCTATCCCATCGTCGCCATAAGACCTATCTGTGTCGGTGCGACACAAAGCAACTTGTAAAAACCAATCTCTCTATACTGCTTGCTCTGTGCCGCGAGAATTGCGCTTACAGCGACATTGCAGATGGCAGCACTTACCACACCCAGAGCAAATGTTGGTTAAATGCGAGTTCGTCCGAACACCAATATAAAATATAAAATAATCATTAACGTGTTACTAATTGCGAAGATAATGCACATACAGAAACTAACATTTCACATTTGAGCTTGGCTTAAGCTTTAGAAACGTAAAAAATATATAATTTTCTCAGTTACAATAGATTATTAGAATCATCCCACTGGTGCATGGTCCATAAAAATTTTAGAAATTTTTCTACACGAATAACGGAGCACCTTTTCGGCCCCTTTCTTACTGTTTTTTTTTTTTACCAGCAGTGGACGCACAAAAAAATTCTATCACTATTTCGCTGACCATTTGATCATGACCAGATTTCAATATACGTTTTATAGCACATATTGCAGTGCGTGCATGCATTCATTCATGTCATGATATCCACCACCCAATATCACTGCACTAAATAGAGCTTATTTTGCGTCTCCAAAAATGATCTTGTGAGTGAGAACATCTTCATCATCATTTCATCCTCATCACGACGCGCAGGTCGCCTACGGAAGTCAAATCAAAAGACCTGCATCTGGCGAGTCGAACTTGTCCTTGGGCACTCCCGACACTAAAAAAGCCATACGCCATTTCATTTTTTCAACGGTATTAATAATTCTTAACTAAAATGATTAAATCGGAGCCTTCTAAGCCTTTAACGAGGAAGTAGTCAGAAGGAATATGGAACTTTTTTGAAAGTCCGTTTACAACAAAACACAACAGTTTATTCGCGAGAGCAGGAGACCACGTAAACGAACTTGTCACTAGTTCGGTCATAGAGGAGCCGTGTCTAATTATTCGTTTAATCAGCAATCACTGTTACACTTCTCTCTGTTGGTCTGTGAGTTTTACATATAGCTCTAAGTCTCTCCTTCACTAACTGGGAAATACCGACACCACACTCAACATTTCCCATTTAGACTATCTGTCCAGGGTACTTTGGGATGGAGCTGACATTAGACCATGAGTCCTCCCATATTCGTAACCGTTTGTAATACTATTCTCCACGCCACACAATACCGTGTGATTTGTTCTGACCGCACGGATTTTGTCTTGCGAAAATTACGGATTTGATCTAAAAGATGAACGGTCTTTTGTTCATTATATTTAGCTGCTTCCTTTATTCAGACGATAAATTTCTGGGTTATTTCCTCCGTAGTTTTTTAAGTTCATTATGGTTAGTCTTCAGCTTTTATCGAAGTCTCAGAATTCTCGATCGGAGCCTCTAATGTATGAATTTCTGATGACCGCTGTCATTCGTACTCGTTGGAATATTGACTTGACTTCACATAAACGTCGTACTCGTCATCTAATGTATTTCCAGCGGTTGAAGAGCTTGTTTCGTCATAGATTTGTTCCGAAGAAATATCTTGTCTGGTCTTTCGTGGAGCTACTTTTCTGCTTTGAAGGTAAAGGAGTTAATTCGAAAACCGACTAGGCACACTCTCTGGCTTCAACATATTTTCCTTTCAGTTTTATATTTTATCTCCATCTCTAAAGTTCAAGCTACAAACACGAGAATAATCGGATGGAATCCATTGACTACCCTTGGTTGATCCTTGTCTTGTTGTAGTGTTAAGCCAATTTCCCTAATGTTCTTTACTAGAGGGGATTTCATGAAACCTCACATCTGAAGAATTTGGATTCCTTAGTAGATATACAGAGAGGAACACAACAGTTCATCATTTTACAAGCAGAGACAAACACACACATAAATACTCGATGAAAAATATTAAATGTCGTATGTTTTTTAGTGCCGGGATACCCCAGGACGGGTTCGGTTCGCCAGATGCAGGTCTTTCTATTTGCCTCCCGTAGGTGACCTGCGCGTCGTGATGAGGATGAAATTGTGATGAAGACAACACAAACCCAGCCCCCGTGCCGTAGGAATTAACCAATTAAGGTTAAAATCCCCGACTCGAGCTGGAATCTAACCCGGGTCCCTCTGAACTGAAGGCCAGTAAGCTGACCGTTCAGCCAACGAGTCATTATTAAAACAATACGTATATTCAAGTAACTCTCATCCAGCTTTCCTTTCCAGTAACTCTCAATTTTGTAGCATAGGGACTAAAAGCATACATAAGAGGCAAACGTCTTATAGTAGGTGACAGTAACTGGTCGCGTATCTGGTCAATTGCACAGCTACGAGAAATGGATAGACAGTTGAGTTCATCACACCAGGAAGTGCAACGGCCTGTAGAGGAAGGAATGTGTCAGTCAGCTGCCTGCACAGTGGCTGATAACGTACAATCTGATGACAACAGCGATCTGCATACTCTACAGAGGAACAGAAGACGGCAGAGGGACGAACACCTAGTGGAGGAGGATGGACAAACAGCTGACTGTCGAGTCGACACGAATCCAGGAAGTAGCGGCACACCTGATGACAGAACCAAGACTCTGGCTGGGAAAGATCTTCCAGCGGAGTTAAATAACAGTGGGAGGAACGACGAGGCGAGCCGGATGTCAACAGCGGCGCCGCGTGGAGGAGCTGAGGATACTTCCAGGCGTAGGTCAGTGAGTCTAAAAGACTTTTTTCAGAAGAAGGGGATGGGTTCAGGTAGTAGATTAAAACTCACAGAAGAACTATCTGAGAAGGACGTTATTTGCTCTCCGGAGGGAAGCATAATGGAAGTGGAAAGATCTAGAATAACTAGAAGTAAGTCAGGGAGTTTAGAACATAGAAGTAAAAAATAACTAGAGTTAAAGGAATCATGTGTTAACATTGAAGGAGTTTGGAACAAAATAGGTAACGAAGACTTTAAAGAGCTACTGGAAGAAATGGACATCCTTGGGCTTGTAGAAACTTGGGCTGATTACAAGAAAGACTTAAAGATAGAAGGGTGTATCGTATGGAGTCAATATGGATCAAGGAGATCCAGTAGAGGAAGGATATCGGGTGGAATTTCAGTGATTATCAAAAACAACTTAAAAGATAAAATACAGCGGTTAGAATCTGAGTTTAAGGAATTAATCTGGATAAGAATATTAGATAGGGTTAATTGGAGGAATGAAATATGTATAGCTTTTATATATAATCCACCTTTGAGCTCCCCATTTGCGCAGAATGATTTTTTTGAGAATTTAGCGACAGAAATTAGACGAATGAGAAGTACGTATGATCAGGCAAGCATTATTATTATGGGCGATCTTAACGCGAGGATAGGGGACAAGAAACCAGTTTATAGTCAACTTGAGGACGGGGTATTACTAGTTAATAGAAATAGCCAGGATAAAGAATGTAACAGAAATGGAGAAAAACTATTAGAGTTATGCTCGGTAGAGGAGCTTTATATATTGAATGGGTGGTGGTTTGGAGATGAAAGTGGTAAACTAACCTATATAGTAGAAAATGGGGGCAGTACAATTGACCTAGTTGTATGCTCTAGGGATAGTTTGCAAATTATCAAAGGGATAAGCATTAAGGATTGGGCAGAGGCAAATCATCTATCTATATAATTAATTATTCAAGAGATAGGAGCGCAAGAGATCGTTTACGATAGCGTACAGGAGAGGAAAATATCTAGGTATCGTTGGAGAGAAGAATTAGGAAATGAATTCAGAGAGTACTTCAATGGAGAAAATTTTGAGATCTGGAAAATAGGTATTGTAAAATTGATAGAAGAGAATAGAGTGGAGGAAGCCCTAACCAGGATAGAAAATTTAATAGGAATGGCAGGAAAAGGTATGAGGCAAAATCTAAGTAAAACGCAGAGAAGAGGTGAATGGTATAATACAGAATGTGTAAAGAAAAAGTCACAAGTTATGAAGGCACTTAGGATATACAGGGTGGATGGTGGTCAAGTAGCTAGAAACGAATTTTGTAAAAAAAAGGAAAGAATACAGAGAATTGTTAAGAAAGACGAAGTTGGAATGGCAACAAAAGTTGGCTGCAGATATAAATAAAAAGTGCAAGGACAATGACAGTAGGAAAGTATGGGATAAAATAAATCAAATAACCAAGAAGAAGTCGGGCTCTGGGGGGACCAATATAAGTTATAGTACATGGGTCCAGTATTTCGAGAAATTATTGAATAAAGAAGACACATGGAGAGCTCAGCATGAGGGGATTACTGTTTCGAGGGATTTGAGTATCACTCTACCTGAATTAGATGAGGCTATTTCGACTCATGAAATAAGGAACCTGTTACAACGAGCCAAAAAGGGAAAATCAGGAGCTATTTCAGGTATCACATATGAATTTTGGAAAGAGGTGGGAGAACGAAGCGGCATGTTGGAAATTTTGACAAAGATACTCAATAAAATATTCGAGAAAGGGATATTTCCAAAAGCTTGGAAAGAGGGGATTATATGCCCTATATACAAAAATAAAGGGGATAGATTAAATCCAGGAAACTATAGGGGAATTACCTTATTAGATACATTGGGGAAAGTATATGCGTGTATACTAGCAAATAGACTAAGGAACTGGGCAGAGAGACATTCAATCCTCTCGAAATTTCAAAGTGGCTTCAGAAGAGAGAGAACAACACCAGATAATGTTTTTATTGTGAGAACTCTTATTGACAAATATGTAAAGAAAAAACGTGGAAAGCTCTATATTACATCAATAGATTTAGAAAAAGCATTCGATACTGTGAACAGGGGGGGCAGTCGTTACTAGATTGAGACAAGTAGGAGTGTCATGTAAAATGATAAGGGCTATAGAAAAGATATATGCTGAAGTAAAGTGTACTGTGAGAGTCAAAGAAGGAGTAGTAGTAGGAGATATTATTTCTAAAATGGGTTTGAAACAGGGATGTAAATTGTCACCGATTTTATTTTTATTGTTCATTAACGATATACTAGAATTTGAAGTTGAGGAAAGATTAGCACTGCCGTGTTTAGAAAATCAGGATATTCCTGGTCTTGTCTTTGCTGACGACATACTCCTGTTCACACTAACGCCAGTTGCAATGCAAAAAAGTATTGATGGTATCGAGAAGTACTGTAAAGAGTGGAATATGAAAATTAACGTGCAGAAAACTAGAGTAATGGTGTGCAAAAACGGGAACAAATTAGCAAAAAAGGAAAAATGGTATCTTGAAGGAGTAAACCTGGAAGTAGTTAATAAATTAGAATATTTAGGAATTATCATATCAGGAAATAGAAATTGGTCTGAACACGTCAAGAGAGCAAAACTGATTGGTACAGCAGCCCTAGCTAGTATAAGAATATTAGATAACAGGATGCCTAATATTGATTTTAGGGTACAAAGAAATGTATATCCTTAATGGGAAGAACTTGAAAGGAGAAAGGATTTGGGTAAGAAGAGATATGGATAAAGAGACAATCATGGAGCAGAGAGTCTTGCGATTTCACCTAGTAAAAGCTAGGAACTATGGACTAGTAGCATAGGGTGGTGATCACGGGACAAGAGTTTAGATTCTCAATCCTTCCTCTAATTTGTGTAAAGGCGCCCTTCCTTGTCTGTTCTATCCACCACACTTAAGACAATTCTTGTTCTTTTCCGACATATGTACTTTCTTTTTACAATTCACTTTACGTCGCACTGGCACAGATAGGTCTTACGGTGACGACGGGATAGGAAAGGGCTAGGAGTGGGATCAAAGTGGCCTTACGGTACAGCCGCAGCATTTGAATGGCGTGAAAATTGAAAACCAAGGAAACCACCTTCAAGACTGCAGACAGTGCGGTTCGAACCCATTATCTCCCGAATACAAGCTCACAGCTGCACGACCCTAACCGCACGGCCAACTCATTCGGTCTGATATAGATCTCAGCTGCGCATGTGGATAGTGCTTGGTCTCCTTTTCCCAAGATAGTGATCTCGATTTCGGATTGGGTCAGACGTATTTAGGTAAGGTAAGGGTTGTTCTGCCCGAAGTCAGGTCCGAACCTCCGCAGAGGTGTTCCTGAGCCGGAGTTTACGTGCGCTAGGGTGGCCAGTTCCTTTCCGCTCCTCCATTCCCTTACCCCCCACCAACAGCGCGTGGCAACCCATCCAACTCCTGACCACGTCCAATGTTGCTTAACTTCGGAGATCTCACGGGATCCTGTGTTTCAACACGGCTACGGCCGTTGGCAGACGTATTTGAAGGTGTTTAAATGTGACAATTCAATGACGCTGGCTCATGGCACGTGCATTAACTCCTACAGGATGGCATTCCGATATCTTGATGACTTAAAATATATGGCAATTGATGAGACAAAATATCAAATTGAGATCCTCTATTTCCGATGGCGTTAGACCGACTCCTTAGTTGAACGGTCAGCATTGAGGCTTTCGCTACAGAGGATCGTGGATTCGATTCGGGGCCGGGTTGGGGTGTTTTAATCAGGTCTGGTTAATCTTTAGTCAGTGAGGATTGGGTCCATTCCATGAAAGTTAAGTGCCACATTGAGGACCGTGTTCTTCAAGCTCCAGAATATTCGCAAAGGCCGTGAACCTCAGAGTACGTCTCCTCCGTCGCCATGTCTTTTTAGTCCTTATATACGGAGTAGAATCTTGTCCACATACAGAAGCTGCACTGAAGGAAACGTGAGTCATTCGAGATGTGGTGGTATCACCGTACGCACTGAATCGGCTGAGTAGATCAAATACGAACCCAACACGTTTTGACACTGATGAGAAAAGAGTGAGAGATAATCAACACCATCAAGACCCAGAAACAATCCTTCGGTCATGTAATGTGACATTCTGAGATATAAATTCTCCTCTGTTCCATCCTTCAGGAAAAGTTAAGTGGATGATTCAAAGAACTCGTGGCTGGGAAACCTATGTGCAATAACCTGAAGGTAGAAGACGAAAGCCTTGTATGGAACCCAAAAAACAAAATATACATATTGCACAGACAGAAGAAATCCAAAAGATATTTAAAATATTTTCATTTCAAAAACCGGTAATTAACCACATATAACTTTATAACGAACTTTTCCTAATTCTTGAAATAGAAAGTTTGGAAAAGATAAAAGGATGACATGAAGTTTCTGTACAACATAGTAAATTCCATAACTGACAATCCTGACTTGTTACGCCTGTTGAGCTTTTACGTGCCCCACTTTAACACCAAGACAAATGTAACATTTCAAAATAAAAAGGTCAGAACAACCGCTCACAAAAATCCTCCACTCGACAGGCTATGCGATGTGTACAGTACAACAGTACTTTTCAGACTTCTATATTCCTCTGGACCTGTTTCTCTTGAAATAACGTTGGTTGCGTAAACGAATGGTATCCACGAAATTGCCCTGAAATTTTATATGATAAACGGAAGATAATGATCGCTTTTACTCAAAGTGTAAAATCTGCGATAAATTAAGAAATACTATCTTTATTAGAAAAATATCTATACGTACTTACGAGTTGTAGACAGGACTCTCTTATGTTCCATTCCGCTGCTCGTGGCATCTTTTGTTTCTTTCTTGAGGTCCAGGGCTTGCACCGACGAATGGGAGTGCTATGTCTGTGAATTGTCATTATCTTTGTCCATATGACTAGCGCGGGCAGTTCAAACAGCAAAATAGCATGATCCCTGGACCAATAAATACATTACTTTTTTGGTGCAAGGAAAATAGCATGATCCCTAGAACAATAAATATATCACTTAGTGAATGAGTTAGTGCACAAAACGAATTAGCACCATGAAGATAATGACACCTAATTAATTCAAACAACTTCAGTGAGTAAAGAAATCACACATGGAAGTGTTAGACAAACAAAACACATACGGAAGCACTGCAACGTAGCAGAAAAAAAAATTGTTAAGTATGTATCCATATTATTCACTACAAGTAAAATATTTCGTACTATTTCTTAGTTTACCGCAGATTTTACTTTTTATTTGGGTAAAATCATTTCTTATCTTCCATTTGGGGAAAAAATTACAGTGAATTTTCGTGGATACGATTTGTTCACGTAACCATAACTTTTAATGCTAATTTGAAACATGCGCTGTTTTCCAAACGTTTACATATAAAAAACCTTATCTCTTAAATATAATTATGAGTGCTAGAACTAGCATCAAATAATAGTTTCGACTCGAAATTAAGCTTTTTGAATATGTTGTTTGTTGTAAAGATTAGATATGAACATTGTTTCTTTCTCTTCTTCCTCCTCATTATTAATCTGTTTAACCTCCAGGGTTGGTTTTTTCTTCGGACTCAGCGAGGGATCCCACCTCTACCGCCTCAAGGGCAGTTTCGTGGAGTGTGAGACATTGGGTCGGGGGATAAACTGGGAAGGAGGACCAATACCTTACACAGGCGGTCTCATCTGGAATAGGGACCTTGTCGGGGGATGGGAAGATCGGAAGGGATGAGCAAGGAAGAGAGAAGGAAGCAGCCGTGGTCTTAAGTTAGGTACCATCTCTGCATTTGCGTGTAGGAGAAGTGGGAAACAACGGAAACCACTTCGAGTATGGCTCAGGTAGGAATCGAAACTCCCTCTACTCAGCTGACCTCCCGAGATATTGTAAATATTATATTAGAATAGTTTAGACATTGGGTTATTATACCAATTAAAATTCATGGACAAAATAAATGCAAATAAACCAATGCCTCTGTAATTGGGATTATAAATCCTGTAGTGCGCAGTAAATACAATAAGAAGTACACCGGAACAGCTCTTCAGCTATCAATTGGATGACGTGGCCAAAATACTCCTAACGTACCTTTACGGGAATGGCAATTCAGGGAGGTTAATTCCTCTGGTCTTGTTCCAGTGTCAACATGCACGCAGTATTACCAACCAGTAGAAAAGTACTCACAGTGGAACACACCTCTCCGCCTCATACGTGTGTGGTAGAAACGATTAAGGAAAAAACTCCGATAGTGTTAGAATTGCGACGTGGAAATAGCCTCTCTTGACTTATAACACGTCAACAATTCCGAAAGTTTATTTGGCCCGGTAACCGTTACTGAAACATAAATATTTCAAAATCAAGATAAGTTCTAGGAAACATATGCGACGACAGCGCTCAAAGTGTCATTTTAAAGGGAGAGAACCACTGTACCTAGCACCACGATTTTATTTAGCATCGGTATGACGTCATCTGGTAATGCAATAGTGCTGGCATCTTGATGTACTAAAATCTCCGTGCGACGTGGCTAGGAATTACTGTAGTGTAGCTGTGGACTCCGAAGTGGCGTTTTATTCATCCCAGTAGGTTATACATATATAGCGCAAAACTAAAATCAAGTAGCGATCTTTTTCAGAAAATTGTTGTCAGAAGTAGTATGAAAACGTTTTGTAATACGTGGTGACATGTGAAAAATGGATGGCTGAAAAATGATTGAAAACACATTCAAGAAAATAGAGCAGATCGTCAGAAGTTCAAAACATCCAATGACACTAACAACGAGCGTCGAAAGGTTTAGGCTTGTTTCACACCTACCCGGCTGTCGGGTAACCAGTAGCCGGCTCCGGCAAGAATGGGAATCCTTTTCACATATACCCGGCAAGAACACGGCAGCAGTTGTGTACACATCGCGGGTTGGAATGGATCGCAATAAATTACTAAGGTTTATAGTCTTGTATAGGCGTTTGAAGAAAAGGAGAAAAAATAGACTTCTATGGGTGCATCCAGTCAATATGAGAAGAGACGAGGTTGGGGCATTCTTTACACTTTTTGAAGACTTAAGAAATGACAGCGACAAATTTTTCAACTATTTTAGGATGAGTGTGGAAACTTTCTGTGTCAATTTCTGCCATAAGAACAAGTACGTAATACACTAGAGCGTAAAAACAAGGAAACACAACATAGCGAGTATCTCAAAGTTAGGACGGCCGAACGTCGTGAGGTGAGAGTTCCAAGGTTTTGGAGCCCCATCTGAGCATTGTCCCAATGGTGGAAATCAATCTGGAACTCATGGTCTTGAAGATGCGTTTTTTTTTGTTTTTTTTTTTTTTTTAGAAGAAGAAGGAATTAAAGTGTGAACAATAACATTTTAAACCAGTACTGGCTAAATTGTTTTCCTCTTTAAGAGGAGCTGGAATGCCGTAACTCTTGGGATTTTGATTCCTGATCTATTGCCTGATCTATGTAAACAAGGAAAAGTATACTGCACAAGCTACAGCCTTGCCTTAAGCGTTTCTGAATTGCTGTTTCTTTATAATAACCCTCGATTCTTATCGTACCGAAAATGTAAATAGACAACTTCAGTTTTCTAACCCATGAAAGTGAAGATGCTAAGGCCTCCGACGCTCAGCTGGCAGCAAGCCGGCCCCTCACCGCTGTGTTCCGTGGTTCAAATCCCGGTCACTCCATGTGAGATTTGTGTTGGACAAAGGGAGACGAGACAGGTTTTTCTCTGGGTACTCCGATTTTGCGTGTCATCTTTTACTACGGCAACACCCTCCAGTATCATCTCCTTTTATCTGTTAATCATTAATCATCGCTCCTGAGTAGTGCGACAGGCTTCGGTAACCGGCACAATCCCTATCCTCGCCGCTAGATGGGGACTTCATTCATTCCATTCCTGGCCCGGTCGGATGACTGAAAACAGGCTGACAATTTTATTTTCAGAAGTGAATGTATCCCCTCCCTCTAACCATTAAGCTGAAAAAAAAGGAAATTCACCGTACAGGCCATGAAGGCCCTGGGAGGTTGGGAAGGTACAGCTTCCACTATCCATAACCTCGGCACTTGGTGGAGAAGAGTGGTTATCTCTTCGCTCGGCGGCCTTTGCCCCTACGAATTAACCCGGTATTCGTTTTTGGTATAGAGTGAATGAACCTTAAGTCATGTACACCTCCGGAAGTGCAAATGTCGTTTCTTGTTATTTGTTTTACGTCGCACCGACACAGATAGGTCTTATGGCGGCGATGGGATAGGAAAGGCTTAGGAATGGGAAGGAAGCGGCCGTGGCGTTAATTAAGGTACAGCCCCAGCATTTGCCTGGTGTGAAAATGGGAAACAACGGAAAACCATCTGAAGGGCTGCCATCTTAAGGGGTTCGAACCCACTATCTCCCGGATGCAAGCTCACAGCTGCGCGCTCCTAACCGCACGGCCAACTCGCCCGGTCAATGTCGTTTCTTGAATGTTTCAACCTCCTGAAGGTGAATTGAACTTAAGTCCTTCCGGATGAAATGAGTATGCCTTTACCGCCACAGCCAGACAGCCCCTCTAAAGAGTATGCAACATAGAGAAATTTTTACGGAATGTAGCAGTAAGTAGGACTAATTTTTAATTTAACTTTTGACGTAAGATCTGAACAACGAGCGTGCGTGACTTCTGACGTTAGACATGTAGTTCTTACTTGCTACTCGAGGAGTAAAGGAACCCATTACATTCAAAGTAATGGTCATTATGTCTAGTTATCGTACCAGCATCAGAAAATAGCGTGCTATCATAAGTCGGACACATTAACTAGTCTACATTAAAAAATAACAGGCTCGGTAAATTTAAAAGCAGTGTCCAGTTACGGCTATCGTACAATTGTATTCCATAAAACTGGCTTATGTTGCCACAAAGGATAACCTTAACGTCATCTGTTAGACGGTGGATATCAGACAGGAAAGTAACTAACCAGCGAGGAACTTACATTTTTCACGCGGTATCTTTGTGAATCATGAGCTAGTTAAGAGTTTCAGCGCGTAATTAGAGCACATTCAGTTGGCTCTCTCTACATAAACTTAACATATTTCCCCACATCTAAAATTAATAATAATGAAATTAGCTCCGTGCTATAGTGATAGATGGTCTGCCTCTTACCAGGAGACCTATGCCAGTACAAGGATTTTAATGCTAGACAGAGATGACATTAGAATCGTGATGGATTCCACGTTGGAATTTTCACTAGGAATATCACGTGGTTCAGGAAGGATACCTTGGCCTTAAACTCCCTCCAAATACCAGAATGTTATAGGGTGTCTTCAGTGACAGAAAATACCTGCGATGAGCTAAATGAAATTATTATTATTATTATTATTATTATTATTATTATTATTATTATTATTATTATTATTATTATTATTATTATTATTATTATTAGTGCATTTTTCTGGCTGCACGCAACGGTACGCAGTAACGGCACTTTTTTCCAATTTTTAAAATGTAGAAGTGCGATTTATTGACAGGCAAATTTATTATAAATATTCCAGCAGATGGTACTGTGTCCACTAATTGGATTTTCAGTTTTATATCTCACAAATTAGTATTATGCTTATAAGTTTCATACGCTTCATAGGTTGGTAACGCAGACGGAAAAAAATGAACTTGCTCACATTCTCATTGTTCCCAATGTCAGGACATCCACCCTGCAATACTCAAGTGTTCACGTGAATTTTGAATAAATCTGCTCGGATCAGTCCAATAATTGTTTTTTTTTTTTGTTTCTTATAATTTGTTTTTCATCGCACAGACACAGATAGGTTTTATAACGACGTTGGGATAGACAAAAGCCAGGGATGGATAGAAGCTACCGTGGCCTTAATTGAGGTACATCCCCAGCATTTGCCTGGTTTGAAAACGAGAAACCACCGGAAACCATCTTCAGAACTGCCGACATTAGGGCTCGAACCCTCTATCTCTCGAATGCAAGCTGAGAACTACGTCACCCAAACCGCGCAGCCTTTCTCGGTATGAGCAAAATAAGGAAGGCTGAAGAAGTAGAAATAGTCAAATCTACTCTAGATCATTGGACACTTTACTTTAAAAAAGAAAGAAAGAAAGAAAGAAAGAAGCCTTCTACGAGAGATAGGCGTGGATTGTGGTGACGAGGTTGTATTGCAGTGTGTGTTCGAAGTGTGGAAGTTGCTGTAATACCACATACATGGTGAGTACCGGTACCTTTTCTCCCCGAATAAAAACACTGATTGTTATTATTATTGATGATGATGCTTGTTGTTTAAAGGGGCCTAACATCTAGGTAATCTGCCCCTATTATTATTATTATTATTATTATTATTATTATTATTATTATTATTATTATTATTATTATTATTATTATTATTATTATTATTATTATATAATGAGGACATTTTGTGAGAGAGTTGCTACAGAAAATTACAAAATATTTTGGTGCAACATCGAATGCGTCTATCCGCCCATATTCTTCGCTTACCAGACAGCAGGTACTCGAAGAACGCCATGCGATGGAAGCCGCCAGGAGGCAGGCGGAAGTCCGACAGGCCATGCTAAACATGGCTCCAAACATTCAAAGAAGAGTTAACGTCAAGCAGGACGATATCGAGAACGCTGCTTCGAACAGGGACTCGTTAGAGGAAGCTTGCTGTCCAATCGCATCTGGAGGAAAGAATCGATGATGATGATGATGATGTCGATATCGTATGGCCTCCGGAGAGGCCTGGCGCAGTTCTTACGAGTTGACGTCATACAGGCGATCTGCGGGTCTGTAAGGATGGAGTCGTATCAAAGTTGAATTCTAATAACACACCGAGCCCCCGAGCAACCGTAAGGTTAAAATCCGCTTCCGCGCTGGGAAGCGAACCTGGGACCCTTGAACCAGAGGTCACACGCTGACTATTTAGCCATGGAGGCTAACATGAATAATAATAATAATAATAATAATAATAATAATAATAATAATAATAATAATAATAATAATAATAATAATAAACCCCATCGCGCAGCCCTTGAAGGGCATTGGCCTACCAAGTGGCTGCCGCTCAGCCCGAAGGCCTGCAGATTACGAGATATCGTGTGGTCAGCACGACGAATCCTCTCGGCCTTTATTCTTAGCTTTCTAGACCGGGGTCACTATCTCACGTAGGCTGAGTGGACCTCGAACCAGCCCTCAGGTCCAGGTAAAAATCCCTGGCCTAGCCGGGAATCGAATCGAATTATTATTATTAAATAATAAATAATATTAAATATTAAATAATAATAATATTATTATATATTATATATATTATATATTATATTATTATTATTATTATTATTATTATTATTATTATTATTTCTATGGCTTTTCCTAGCCTGGTGTAGACCTTGTAAGGCAGAACCTCCTACAAGAATGGGCAGCATCTATCGTGTAGGGGAAACTGCGTTTTATTGTGGTGGAAGATAGTATTGTGTGTGGTGTGTGCGTTTCAGGTATGTTGGAAACTGTATAAACAACCAGTTCGCAAGCCAAAGGTATTAACCAGTTAAACTAAGAATCACCGACCCGGCCGGGAGTCGAACCCAGGGTCGTTTGAACCGGACCATTCAGCCAAAGGCCGGGTAGAGAGTGGGTGTTAGTAATAGCATATATGTATAGTATAAGAAAAGATACGAAGAGATTCTTGAGTAATAGAGTATGCATCTAATTTAAGAAAATGATTAATGTATTTGGTTTTACGTCCACTAACCAATTTTACGCTTTTAGGGTGTGCCAAGGTGCCGGAATTTTGTCCCGAAGAAATTCTGTTACGTGCATGTAAATATACCGACACGGGTTTGACGTATCTGAGCACCTTCAAATACAATCGGACTGAGCCAGGATCGAGCCAGCCAACTTGGACTCAGAAAGCCAGAGCCTTAACCGTCTGACCCACTCAGTGCAGCAATGCATAGCATTGCATATGTGTAAAGGAGAATATACTTGCTTGTTTTACCTGCTTTACGATTTTGCAAGTGTCCATTTATTTCTACCTTGTCCGCCCCCGTAGCATAACGGTTAGTGATATTAGCTGCCGTCCTCGGGGGCCCGGGTTCGATTCCCGGTACTGCCAGAAATTTAAGAATGGCAGGAGGGCTGGTATGTGGAAATGATACATGCAGCTCACCTCCAATGGGGCTGTGCCTGAAAAGAGCTGCAGCACCTCGGGATGAGGAGACGAGTTTACTTTTATTTCTACCTTGCAGACGAACTCGCTGGGGGTCGCCCAAATAACATCAACAGGGCAGACGGCTTCAAGTTATCAAAACCATGGAGACCTGTACTGCAGAAATACATGCATAACACCACCATGGCACAGCGGGACGCGCTCACGAAACCGTCGACAGAGGGCGGTGAATTACAGCACGAAGATCCTTGAGACCTATTAGTGGGGTAGGCCGTGGATAGTAGGCCATGACTTCCACGTTTCTTTGAATTTCTTTGCTCACTGTCGGAAACAGAATTTAACTTGCCCTGATGAAGGTCAATGCAATTTGGCTGAAAGCTCGGCTTCATTAAATAAACATAGTGGCTTTAATCCAGTATCCGTTTATTTATTTACGTTACTCTTTTATTTTATGAATGTTCTTGCTAATCATCTGGAGTGGTGTAAACTTTAAAGTAAAACAAATAAAATATTGTTTACCTGAGAGAATTCGTGATCCAGGACATTCCTAAGATTGAAGTGTGGCAGTAGCTACAGTAATCGTACAGCTTTGCATATACTGATACATAAAACATTTAAAACTCTTAACATTTTGACAGATCCATATAATTCCGAATGGAAATTCTAAATTCCCTTGGAGGGAATTAGATATTTTTCCACCAATAGTGCATATCTAAATCAGATCAAATATTAGATGTATGGCTATTCAGGTTTGCTCTGTTAACTAGCGTTTCGTCTTAGGTCTGACACTAGACTCATCAGAGTGGGATGTGTCAGACCCTACCCACTGACGCTGGGGTGTGTGCAGGTGAACTTATCAGAAGCCCATTTAAGAGGCACAGCCTGATAACTGCATACGGGAGATAAGACTCCACAATGGAATTAATGTCCACCTGCAATTATCAGGCTGTGCCTCTTAAATGGGCTTCTGATAAGTTCACCTGCATACACCCCAGCGTCAGTGGGTAGGGTCTGACACATCCCACTCTGATGAGTCTAGTGTCAGACCTAAGACGAAACGGTGGTTAATAGAGCAAACGCCTGAAAAGCCATACATCTAATTTTTTATCTGATTCAGATCCATATAAACAAATATATATTTTGACAAATATGTTTTTCAAATATTGTTGTGGTAACAATCTATTTTTTTTTTTGGAATGAAAAACCATTGTATTTAAAATAAATAATGAATTGCACATTTAAGGTTTAAGAACAATTATTTACCTAAATTTACATAATTCAGAAACCGATATAATACTAATTTATGAATATTGTTTTATGAATGTGTCTCATAATAAACGACACATCAATTTTCCCATCATCGTGCCGTTCAAACATGTGAGTTATGGCCTATCTCAGTTCCATATGTATACGACTCAGACCTATAATAAACAAAGCCAACTTTATTCTGCACTGTAGCCAAGGTAACAAAACACAACACCCACAGAAGGCTACATGTGGCCAACATCAAAATTATCAATTACCACAATAAATGTATTAACGAAATAATCTCTCTAGCTTGCCTCAAGTACTTTTGGGCTCATTGGAAACTCCCTGATTCGTTTTAGATTGTGGTCAAGAATGTAAGGCCAGATGTACTTTCTGATTTTGATTCTGATTCTGTGGGGAAAATTTTTACCTGAGAGACATTGGGATTCAAAACCTTTTATCCGGGCGAAAAGCCACCAGCTAAGTCACTGCACTAATAACGCTCACCCAAGTCAAATAGAATCTTTCATTTCATATTATGGAATGGAAATCTCATATCCTGACTCCTTGACATAGTGGCCTTCAGTTCAGAAGTTACTCGGTTCAAATTTCAGCCGGCCTGGCAATTTTAGACGTGTATGATTAGTTTCTATGACACGTAGATGACACGGGAACTGGATGTTTGTTCTCGTCTCATCAAGTTTCACACCAGGATCCTTCCCCCTCCTACTCCTTTCCTGTTACATCGTTTCTATAATATATGTGTCGGTGCGATGAAAATAAAAATGTAAAAAATAAAAAACACACATAAGTGTTAAATGCATCCCTTCACGTAGGACTGGTATCAGAAAGGACATCTTGCTGAAACCTGGACACAGTTTAATTGTGTCACCGGAAAATCTTACCAAGGAATGAGAAAAGTCGGGGAAGAATAACAAAAGGAAAATGATGAAGAATGTTTGTCTCAAATGTTGCAAGTTTCCATTTCACCACAATATATTCCATTAATAGATCAATTCTTCTTCTTTTTTTTTTTGAGTCCGATTTAAAAATGTTTCTCTCTAATGGATCTCTTTCTTTTTAACGTTGGGCAGCTAAAACAATGTTCCTTTCTTTCTCTTTAGAGAACAAGAGTGCTTCCTTTAGCTTTTCTCCTCTGACATTCACCTGCACGTCCCTCTCTTTGTCCTGATGCCTGAGACTACAATGGTTATAATGACGTAATAGAATTTATTGTAAGGACTCATTTTAACATTCATGAGGTACAAGCAAAGTGAAATTTGAAACTTCGAGGTAGAGAATAAGTCAGATGTGTGCCCATGTTAATATCTCCAGTGAGAGCAAAGTTACAAATAATTCATATCCTTGAACAAGCAGGGGAAAATCAAATACGGGTCTACGACCAGACGGAGTGCATTAGAGAAGTCAGACCGTGAAATGACGTGCATATTACACTATTACCAAGAGTAGTCCTCACGAACATGAATTATTCAGGCTGGAAAACGTAGAATAGATCACCAGTCCTGAACAAAAATGTTTATGTAGAATTTCAGTGCCACGTGCATAGGGTTGCTCAAAAGTGACAATTTAGAGATAAAAATATAGATATTTCATTCATTTTTTACGGGACAAATGTGGGTAAAATTGAAAGAATGAGGTATATACTTTCTTGTTATGAAGTTAGAGATTCGAAATACTTATCACATTAAAAGTGTTCTCTCTGCTGGCCTGTTCGCGTCAGGTACCTAAAACGCACCCACGATAAACTTCTCCGTCCATTCACCAGTTTCCCATCTAAGTTGCCTTCCGTGATGAATTTCGTTAGACAGTATTTTTCATTTCGTAAGAAGTGACCAAAATAAGCAGCTTCCATGCGTTTTGCGAATATAATAATAATAATAATAATAATAATAATAATAATAATAATAATAATAATAATAATAATAATAATTTGTCGAGCAAGTGCCTGTGCGGTTTGGGTGACGTAGCAGTCAACTTGCATTCGGGAGATAGTGGGTTCGAACCCCACTGCCGTCTGTCCTGAAGATAGTTTTTTGTGGTTTCCCATTTTAATAATAATGCTATTGGATTAAAAAACCACTAACTAATTTTACGATTTTCGGAGAAGCCGAGGTGCCGAAATTCAATCCCGTAGGAGTTCTTTTACGTGCCAGTAAATCTACCGGCCCGAAGCTGACGTATTTGAGCACCTTCAAATACCTCTGGACTGAGCCTACCAAGTTGGGGTCAGAAGGCCAGCACCTCAACCGTTTGAACCCCTCAGCTCGGCGCTTTCCACCATTTTCACACCAGGTAAATGCAAGGGCTGTACTTTAATTAAGGCCATGGTAGCTTCATTCCCACACCTAGATCTTTCCTATCCTACCGTCACCATAAGACACAAAGCAACGTAAAGCAAATAATAAATAAATAAATAAATAAATAAATAAATAAATAAATAAATAAATAAATAAATAAATAAATAAATAAATAAATAAATAAATAAATAAATAAATAAAACACTAATTTCGTGCGGCTATTTATAAACTGGTGCAGCCCTCGTAAGTCTGACTCTCTGATGAATGCGGGTGGCATATATGGGATACTGTGTATTAATGTGGTAGAGTATACTATTGTATGTGGTGTGTGTATGTGACATGCAGGAATGTTAGGGACGGCACAAACTCCCAGTCTCCGAGGCAAAAGATTAACCGTTTAAGATTATAAAGTCCCTCTCGATTTGGCCGGGAATTGAACCAGTAGCCCTGAAGACTGCAGAGCAGTCTGCTTTTCGAGAGTTAAGACTTTACCGAGGTCTACCCAGGGGATCTTGAGCATTCTGCAATTCATGTACTGTATCTTTCAAAGGCTACAGTTCATTTACGAAGCATTTAATGTCCTATATTCGACACTATAAAGCAGCACTGATAACACAGAACACTCTACGACACACCAAAGTGTTTCGAAATGAATGTCACGATTACACCAAGTTTTTTAATTTTAGAAACAACTCATTGGTAGATAGATAGATTTATCATCAACAGGTTATTTAACAAATTATAGGTTCAACTCGTTGGCTGAATGGTCAACGTACTGGCCTTCGGTTCAGGGATCCCGGGTTCGATTTACGGTCGGGTCGGAGATTCTAACCTCCATTGGTTAATTACAATGGCCCGGGGGCTGGGTGTTTATACTTTCCCCAACATTCCTGCAACTCACACACCACACAAAACACTATCATCCACCACAATAACACGCCGTTTCCTACACATGGTAGATGACGCCCACCCTCTTCAGAGGGTCTACCTTACAAGGGCTGCACTCGGCTAGAAATAGCCACACGAAATTAAAATAAAACATTATATACAACAAATTCACCTTAACTGGGAGAGTTGGCTGTGCGGTTAGGGGCGCGCAACTGTGAGCTTGCATCCGGGAGATGGTGGATTCGAACCCCGCTGTCGGCAGCCCTAAAGATGGTTTTCCGTGGTTTCTAATTTTCACACCAGGCAAATGCTAGGCTTGTATCTTAATTAAGGCCACGGCTGCTTCCTTCTCCCTCCTGACACTTTCCTATCCAGATTCCTTGCTTACTTCGTTGATGCTATTCAAAAGGAATTGTAGGTCTTCTAAATAGTCAGTATCACAATATTACCTGCAGATAATAATAATAATAATAATAATAATAATAATAATAATAATAATAATAATAATAATAATAATAATAATAATAATAATAGGGTCTATACTGTAATCATTATTATTTTATACACTGATATATTTAAGGAAACGCAGTAGTTTCCAAGGGATTGGCGATAACGCATCCTATTGACAAAACCGTGACGACTATCTGTTAAGTGCCATTGTATCTTCACGATGTGAAACGGATTCTAGTCTAGACGATGTCTTAGAGCGAAGAAAATGATTCATGGAGAAGAGGAGGATGTTCATCAATCATATGCTCGCTGTCTGTGGATTATCTTCTGCTGAATAGCTCCATCCAGCATCGCATATATGTATATGGCAGGTTAGTTAAGGAGGGAAATGCGATCGTAGAAAACAGAAGTAAGTCTACAAGGATAAAATTGATTCGTGTAAGAATTTGTCAGTTTTATCACAGCAAATTTTTCTAGGGGATCAGTTACTTTAAGGGGATAGATAAACTGATATTTGTAACTAATGTTTGAATTTTTTATGAAATATTCAGGAAATGTCCTCCAAAAAGTAGAAAATTTATTTCCACACATATTTTGAGACATTATTTTAATAATCAGTTCGCGATAAAATTAAAGTTTTGTTGAAAATTTAATTAGCATTCCTTCATTATCTTCAATTGAAATTGTATAGGAGGTTTGATATTTAGTAGATAATGCACGTTCAAACAACGGGTATTTTTTTTTTGCTAGTGGTTTTACGACGCACCGACACAGATAGGTCTTATGGCGACGATAGGATAGGAAAGTCCTATGAGTTGAAAGGAAGCGGCCGTGGCCTTAATAAAGGTACAGTCCCAGCATTTGCCTGGTGTGAAAATGGGAAACTACGGAAAACAACTTCAGAGCTGCCAACAGTGGGATTCGAACCCACTATCTCCCAGATGCAAGCTCAGAGCCGCGCGCCTTTAACCGCACGGTCAACTCGCCCGGTACGGGTTTTCTTTACATAATACTGTTCAGAGACATATTGTTATTGCAGTTAAAGTTTTGAATCAAAATTTAGAATGTGGTGGTCTGTATTGCCTGAAATAATCCTCCTATCAAACAGTCTTCACACAGGTTTTGTAACAATGATACACATCACGTAAAAACTTCGCGAAGTTAAACAGAATGTTTAAGATTGTTTATTTCGGGAAAGCAAATCAAAGTTAGGTGTACGTTTCATTTTCTGCTGAATCACTTCCTGAAAAGTCTGCCTTCATAGCTAAGTAGTCATCGTACGGCTTCGATGTCAGACCGAAGCGGTGTGATTTTAATCCTAAACAGTTATATCCCATGACTCGGGGACTGGGTGTTTTTTGCTGTTACCAACATTCCTGCAACTCGCATTCCACACCCACTAACACGCAATTTCCTATACATGACAGACACTGCCAATCCTCATTGAAGAGACTGCCAGGGTAGAAATAGCCATGCGAAATGGTCATTGTTATTACTACTGGTGTCCAGAACCTTGTGTCTCCTTTCGTTCCTTTTCTTGGCATCTTCATCTCGAATATTAACGATTCTGGAGACATGATTATTTCTCTCTTTCTTCTTCATCATCTTCTTCTTATCCATTCACCACCGGAAACTTACAAGATGATCCAACTTTTTACTGGGGATTTTTGGTAACTTCGGCCCTTATTCTGACGCACCCAAAGCAACATTATTCTTCCAGTTTTATTTTGTACATTTCGACCCTATGACGTTTTCATTTTACATCTCGTGTCTGTACAGCACCGAATCTTGCCAAAAAGGAACTCTAATGTTGATGTCCTGTACACAGATACTGAACAATTAAAACACAGTGGAGTGTGAATTGCTGGCTTGTGTGTTTTAAATACCTGCCGCGTACATGCCGGCAAAGGGAACACTTTGAAAGTGAAACTAGTTCGAATCTCGTATAATAACAGCTTCATAACAAGAAAGACTTCATTCTTTCAACTTTGTGTAAGGCTGTCCATAAAAAGAACCGAAATATCCATTTTTATTTTCAATCGGTCACCTTAATAACAATCCACACATGTTGCGCTGAAATTCTACATAATAATTTTATTGGCTCTATTTTACGCTGTTCCATTCTGAATAATTCATCTTCGTGTAGATTTCTCTTGTAAACAGCGCAATATGGACGTCATTTCACGGTCTCTAACGTATTCCGTCTGGTTGTAGACCGATATTTTATTTTCTTCTGCTCATTCAACGACATGAAATATTTGTACCTTTTCTCTCATTGAAAATATTAACACGGATATACATCGGATTTATTCACGTCCTCAAAGTTTCAAATTTCCCTCTGTTTTTACCTCATGAATGTTTAAATGAAGACTTGCAGTTCTATTAAATTAGTGTAACCATTGCACCGAGCGAGTTGGCCGTGCGGTTAGGGACGCGCAGCTGTGAGCTCGCATCCGGGAGATAGTGGGTTCGAACCCCACTGTCGGCAGTCCTGAATATGGTTTTCCGTGGTTTCTCATTTTCACACCAGGCAAATGCTGGGGCTGAACCTTAATGAATGCCTCGGCCGCTTCCTTCCCATTCCTAGGCCTTTCCTATCCCATCGTCGCCATAAGACCTATCTGTGTCGGTGCGACATAAAGCAACTAGCAAAGAAAAAAATATAACCATTGCAGTCTCGGGAGTGAAAACAAAGAGAGGAACGTGCAGGTAAATGTTAAAAAGGCTAGAGATAGTGCTCGCGTTCTCTAAAGGAAAAAAAGGAAATGAACAATATTGAAGATACCTTGCGTTTAAAATTGTTAAGAAATATTAAGAATTTGTTTCAACAATTCCGTCTTTAGCAAAGGAAAGAATTGATCTTTAAACATTTTCAATCCCAAGTTTTATGCACGCATTCGCGTCCCGGGAATTTCTGGTGCTTTAGCAATGAGTGAAGTTGTTGAAAAAATATTACAAATATTTACAAAGTTACTGGACAATCATGGAAGGAAAACATTAACACGTTGCCGCAAGACCTATATGTGTCGGTGCAACTTAAAAGAACTTGCAAAAATATTTTAAAAACATCAACAATTGATACCTCTTGTCTCTTTCACAACTCTGTGATCAGTTTCCACACATTCATTCACCGCAAACTCCTTTTCACTATCGTCATAAAAGCCACACTTATCATAATTGGCGAAAGTACCCAAAATATCCTCCTGGATGGAGACAAGAGACATGTAGGAAGAGAGAAGACGGCTGCCAACAACGAACTCGAGGAATGGAATTTTGGTAAGAATATTGTGAAGTGATGAAATAAATCGACTGTCGTCTTCATAGGGCACTGCCCAGCTTCGTGGCTAAATGGCCAACATGCTTGACTTTGGACAAGGAGTCCCGGGTTTGAATTCCAGCAATGTCGGGGATTTTAACTTTCATTAGTTAATTTCTCTGACTAGAAGACTGGGTGTTTCTGCCATCTTCAATACTAAATTTCATCGTATGTAGGTCCCCATTCTCACAGACGCGCAGGTTGCTCATGGGAATAAACTCGAAAGACCTGCACCAGGCTACTCCAGAGGCCATACGCCATTATAATTATTATTCACAAGGCACTGTCAGAATATTCTATATGACCTCGTGATAAACAACGGAACTGCAGCGTCAGATTAAACTCGGGTAAGATACGTTCTGCCACACGCCACTATTATTAAGGTCACCTCTTCTTTTGCCGATAAAATTAAAGTGACATTTGAAATTCGAGTTAACTCGTGATTTGGGCGGTGAAAATGTGCTGATTTCCGAGTTAACTCGGGCATGGGATGGCAAAAGGTTAATAGGATGTAGTCCTATTGTGGGGAATATAGAATTTATTTTCCTCTTTTCATTTTGAGACATCCGTTTCCCTTCTTCGTATTCTTATCCTTCTGCCTCTTTCCTCACCCCTTGCTAAGGTTTCCGTCGCGATATTAATGGCACAATTGGACTTTATCCAGTTCTACAGCCGGATGCGCATCCTGAAGGGATATATTCAAGTTTTTATTGCGGTTGATGGTGTAGTTTGTTCTGTGAAAACGGCGTGGTATGTACCTGAAGCGAATACACACGCCAAGTTCCAGAGTCATACGAATCAACCAGATGCGTCTTTAATGATCGACTGGCTGAAAATCAAAATTAGGACCTTCTGAACCGAAGGCCAGCACGTTAACTTGCGATTCAAGAACCATGCTATGAGATTTATATTCCATAAGTAAATTGGAATTTTCTAATTAACTTGGGGGAGCGTGATTAGTGCAGGGACTTTGCTTCTGGTCTTCCACCCCGACAAGTAGATTTTAAATCCCGATGTCTCTCACGTTAGATTTTTTACTGCAAAATCACGCAGCGTTAGAGAGGATATCTCGCCTCAAATCTTCGACCAGCATACAACACATTTCGATGAGTTTCCACTGACCCCAGAAATACTTGAGAGAAGCTAAAGAGAATGCTGTGAATCCATCTTCACATGCTTCTATTGAAACCATTGCATGTGTAAAATATATGGACACGGAAGGCTGAAATTTAACATATTTTAGAGAAGGCCTCCTTCGTTATGTCATAACAAATATAGCTGTCTGGGATGCTGCACGTAAAAATATTTTTTCCTGTTTCATTGTTTGAATACTCAACACAAAATGCTTGATAGAAATTTATAATATTTGACATGGTTAGCAAAATATGGAGAGTCTTTCAAAAAAGTACGAGCGTTTGTTATTGTATATTCCTCACATTTTAATTATTAGCCAAACATAATTAACTTCCTATGTAAACACAAGCCCTGTGGATACCCACAACAAATACTATATCTATAGATTGTAATCTACCTGCGAAATAATAGACAATGTTCTGCCCTCATTCCTGTTTTCAGCGACTGTACCCCATCTTACGAACTCGTTAACAGGTAATCTTCAAGTTTTCCTTTAAGGAAAGCAAAGAAACATCAGCCAGGCATTACTAGTTTTTAAGAATTATTAAATGGTATTCAGTTAATCACAAAATGTTATTTCCCTGCACATTTGTTTCGCCCACACCATGTTTTTAATGCAAGACTCCTTCGTTAAATTAATATCATAACATACTTTTTTTTCGCTAGTTGCTTTAAGTCGCACCGACACAGATAGGTCTTTTGGCGACTATGGGACAGGAAAGGGCTAGGAGTGGGAAGGAAGCCGCTGTGGCCTTAATTGAGGTACAGCCCCAGCGTTTGCCTGGTATGAAGATGGGAAACCACGGAAAACCATCTTCAGGGCTGTCGATAGTGGGGTTCGAATCTACTATCTCCCGAATACTGGATACTGGCCGCACTTAAGCGACTGCAGCTATCAACCTCGGTCATAACATGCTTACTAGAATATGCATTTATATACGAGAATAATACTAGGTCAGTTCTTAAAAATCAAATTATAAAGAATATTTGCAAATATTGTCCGCCTGTGTGGTGTAGTGGTTAGTGTGATTAGCTGCCATCCTCGAAGGCACGAGTTCGATTCTCGGCTGTGTCACAAAGTTTGAAAAGTGGTACGAGGGCCGAAACGGGGTCCACTCAGCCTCGGGAGGTCAACTGAGTAGAGGAGGGCTCGATTCCTACCTCAGCCATCCTCGAAGTGGTTTTCCGTGGTTTCCCACTTTTCTTCCAGGCAAATGACGGGATGGTACCCTACTTAAGGCCACGGCCGCTTCCTTACCTATTCTTTGTTTATCCCTTCTAATTCTCCCATCCCCTCAGAAGGCCCCTGTTTAGCGTACAATGCGTGGCTACCTGGGCGATATACTGGTCCTCCTTCCCAGTTGTATCCCAACCCAAAAATATGATGCTCCAGGACACTGCCCTTGGGACGGTAGAGGTGTGATCCCTCGCTGAGTCCGAGGGGAAAACCAACCCTGGAGAGTGAATGGATTAAGAGAAAAAGAAAGAAAGAAAGAAAGAAAGAAAGAAAGAAAGAAAGAAAGAAAGAAAGAAAGAAAGAAATATTTTTAAATATTTAAAATACACAAATAAATTGAACACCTATCGTAATAAGAGAGTGAAGATCTTCAACGCAGAAATCGATGACATCACGTCTCTTCATAATCCCAACGTTAAAAATGAAGTGTAGACAACTTACAGCTCTTGAATGAACAAACATGTCAATTTGGTGGCAATCGCTTTTACATTAAGGGAGAAGACATTGAGAAAACTAGTCCATCTGATCACAAATTGTGGGAGAAAGAGGAAGAGCGCAGAAGAAAGGCAAACATCGGACAATGAAAATGAACGGACATGAAAGGCGTTAAATAAATATGCTATAGGTCTTTAAGCCTAATAACGTCGAGGTTTGAATAGAACAAGAACTGACCAAGAGATGTTAGACAGAAAAGATGGGAGCGAGTACAAGCAATGTCCGATTCCGTTTGGGCGACAGTTATGTTCACCATTGCGCGATCAAATCTGCGTGCCCTTAGAAATAAACAGACTTGCTTCCTTCTATAACTGTTAGGTTTTTCAGTCTACCGAAACTAATTTTGACTAATGCATTTGTAAAGGATCTCTAAAAGAAAACATGTGGTAACAGTATCATAGCTGAAAAAGAAAAAAGAAAGAATCTAACAGCTATAATTAACTGAGTCGTAATTGAAAAGAAATGGCTCAGAAAAATAATTTGAAAAAAACTTGTTTCCTTCAAATTATTTTACTTCTTATTGCTCAGGTTATTTTTGCAGTATATTTAAATTCTAGTAAATTAATTTTTCCTTCGCTGAATGGTCAGCGTCATGGCCATCAAGTCGGAGGATCCGCGGTTCCATCCCCGACCCGGTCGAGGATTTAGTGGAGTCCGGTTAATTTCCTTGGCTCTTTATTACAGTATACACACAACACACACCCACACAATACGAACCGAGCTCGATAGCTGCAGTCGCTTATGTGCGGCCAGTATCCAGTATTCGGGAGATAGTAGGTTCAAACCCCACTGTCGGCAGCCCTGAAAATGGTTTTCCGTGGTTTCCCATTTTCACACCAGGCAAATGGTGGGGCTGTACCTTAATTAAGACCACGGCCGCTTCCTTCCCACTCATAGCCCTTTCTTGTCCCATCGTCGCCATAAGACCTATCTGTGTCGGTGCGAAGTAAAGCAACTAGCAAAAAAAAAAAAAAAAAAAATACGAGTGGTGGTTCAGTTTGGGCAAAGACAGTAGAGACAATACGGGGCACTCAGCGAGATATCGAGGGTCAGCTATTAGAGCTCTCTCTAGCGGGTAGACCTGAGAACTACTGATTCTGTCATAAGAGCACGTGTATTTGTGTGTGAAGTTTTTGGTGTTATTTATACGTTTTCAGTGTGTTGACATAATTAAATAGTAGCGTGTGTCATTCCTTGATATCTCCCCTCAACATGAGGAGAAAGGTATGTGCTGTGTTTGGCTGCAATGACTATTAAGTAGAGAATAACGCGCGGTCTTTCTTTCGCCTCCCTCGTGACAAGAAAATGTAAGTAATATTGTGTTTGCATACGTATTCTTCCCGTGGCAAAGAGATTTTTATACTACTTCATAATCTTCTAACCTGCTCGGCCCATATTTTAAGTGGCTTAAAATATAATACGCATATTGTATAGTGCAGCAGTTAACCTTCAATACCGATGTGGTGTTGTAGGTGTGATCTGTGGGTTTTGAAATGTCACAGAAGTGATTCGGATAAGGTGTACAAGAAAGAAGGGACGTTACGCTTATATAAGAATTATACGATCTGTTCAGATCATTTCTAGTCCAGCGACTTTAGAAATCCTCGACTATACAGCCAAGGTGAGACTTTCCTAAGTCGCTGACTAATTTTACAAATATTATAAAACTGCATTTAACTTGAAAAATCTGAATATCTGCATTTAAAATGGAAATTATGAAAATTAACATTCATTAAATAAAATACACACTCATCGGACCTTGTACTCACACCTGCTTATTACCTGCTTACTTACACATACGTTATTTGAAGGGCGCCAGCTGCCACTCAGTGCAGCAATAATAGAATGAGACTCTTGACTATCTCTAGGGTGTGGGGTAATAAGCTTACTTTTGACAACATACCATATAAGTTCTGGGAAAAGGAGATTGGCGTTCGGTTTCCCCATTAATTTTGAGGTTAAGATATTTTACTGTCATTGAAATAAAACTATGAATTCGTTTGATAGAACAAAATATATTCTTTAAATAATATATAAAAAATAGTGAGTCTTGTTGCGATAAAACAGATGAGAATATGAAATTATGACATTGCAACTGAAAGAAACTAGGCATGAATTTGAATTCTTCTTGACCGGACATTTAACAATTTATACGAAATATTTCCCTCACTGATTCACTTGACTGTACCTTCAACACTTTGAGTGTAATTACGACGTAATCCTTTGATCTGGTGTTTACTGTAGATGTGTCACGCCTAACTTGGTGATACATCCTTGTGACTGCTTCATCTCCATATCATCTGACTTCTTTGTAAGTCAATATGGTACAGTATTACCTCATGGCAGGTCCAGGGTTGCCCTCTCTGACTCCATGGTAAGCCCTTGCGTCCGTGTCTTCAACTAAGTGGCCAACTAACTTTGGCCTCACTCTCTCAATGACCAATGATTAATGGCTCACTGAGTCTTCTCCATCTCTCGTTCACACTCGTTGACTGACCGACTGAGGCCTCTTCATCTAGTAGACTTCTTCACTGTTCAGCTTCCGTTTAACTAATGACTGTTCACTTATCCATTTTGACTTCTTCACTTTACTGCTTCCGTTTAAATAATGACTGTTCACTTATCAATTTTGGCTTCTTCACTGTACTGCTTCCGTTTAAATAATGACTGACGCTACAATATGCGGCCACCTTTTATAGACGTGCATGGCACACCTACGCAATCTCCAGAAATAACAATGACATACTCCCACAACGCCTCAAACTGTTGCATGCAATGGTGAAATGCCCTGGGGCTCCCTAAGAAAATCAAAGGAACAGAGCTCAGTGCTAAGTGAGCACGATGACGTAGCCATGACGTGGCGATGACTTGACAGAAATGTCAGCAATATTGCACAATATAGCAATGTCATATCCAACATCTGATATATAACAATTCTCACTGTACATGTCTTGAGTGTTATTCTACATATACGTATATATGCATACACACAATTATAAATAATAATTATAACAAAATAATAGTAATCTCACAGATAAAATAATAATAATACGGACATAATAATAATAATAATAATAATAATAATAATAATAATAATAATAATAATAATAATACAGATATTATCTTGTAACGGGATTTGAACCGTTACAAAGGGTATGTTACATTTTTACTCTAATTGTACGTAAATATTCTTCAAAGCATCACTATTAACAACATTTTCATACCTTTCTTTCTTTTATTCCTCTTCTCAGATTAAAGCCGGAATTTTATAGATTTCCTTTCTGTTAGTAGGCGTCATGTTAAGAGGAAAATTGTCCAGCTTTTAAATGTTAATTCATTGCATCATATGTGTATGGAATGTGCCAATATTATTAATGACAAGTGTCCTTAATGTGTTGATACAATGTTTTATAAATGAGAAACAAGACAAATCTAACCGTAAAAGTTCAGGGAGGAATGCTAACGCAAAAAAGTAATGCGTAAATGAAAGATCAAGCCATTTCACAGCAGTCCATTTCACATCTTGTTTATACGTCTAATTTCAGTCTTTAAATAATAACCTTTTAAATAATTCTTCATTCATTTATCCATAATTGCTTTAGCAACTTCGAAGTTAATATCTCAATAATACTTTCTTTCTAGACGTAATTTATTTATCCATTTTCGTATATGCATTTCCATTGATATTTGAATTTTAGCGCGACTTTTCAGGTCAAGTCACTAGGAGCGCCACCGTCGAATTGTCTCCCATGTTAACAAGGCTAAATCCGTAAGTGTCGCGTATTGTCTCTACTGTATTTGGTTTGGGTCACGTAGCCATCGGCTTGCACTCGGGAGATACTGTAGTAGATTCAAACCCTCCTGTAGACAGCCTGAAGATGCTTTTCCGTTATTTCTCATTTTCACACTTGGCAGATGTTGGGGCTGTACCTTGACTAAGGGCACGGTGGTTTCCTTCGCACTCTTAGCCTTCTCCTATCCCATCGTCGCTATAAGATCTAGCTGTGTCGATGCGACGTAAAGCAAATTGTACAGTACACACCCACAGAAACACGCTATAGTGAACTCATTCCTGCACACAGGATTGATAAGCTTTAGGAATGATATTCGATCGTAAAATTAGGCAAATTCGTGCGGCCAGTATCCACTATTCGGGAGATGGTGGGTTCGAACCCCACTGTCGGCAGCCCTGAAAATGGTTTTTCGTGGTTTTCACGTTTTCATACATAGCAAATGGTGGGGCTGTACCTTAATTAAGGGCATGGTTGCTTCCTTCCCACTCTTGCCCCTTTCCTATCCCATTGTCGCTATACAACCTATCTGTGTCCGTTCGACGTAAATCAGCTTGTAAAAAAATAGGCAAATTCGTCATGTATGACACAATTCGCACCTGGATGTGATGTAGGAAAAGTAATGGAAGAAATTTATTAATGATGATATAATTTCTAATGAAAACATATCACGACAAACACGAAAAATTTTTTTTTTCTAAAGCAATGCACTCATCCAGGGCAATATGGGCTGTTGATATACAGGACACCAGACATTAAGAGGAGCAATATACATTTTACTTAATATATGTAGTCATCTCTGTCAAAATCTACCAGTAACAAAATGTCTGTTTAGAGGACGCTGTTATGTTAGGAGGTAACCTATATTTATTATTTTGTTTATGAAATTATGTATAGTCTATGATAACCTGAAAGGAAAATCTTTAATGCATATATTGAGAGAGAAAAACTAAATGTGTTTTTCTGAAATTATCGAAGATGTAGCAGGATGCATTAAAAGTGCTACCCTGATGATGAGTTGATGAATAAATTAAGAATTCAGAGCAGACCGATAAGGAAATACATTTCTATCCAACATAGCACTGAAACAATTTTATACAATTCGGTCACAAGTATGCTATCTGGAACTTGGGTGTTATTTTTAGGATTCAAGTGCGTTTTCTTTTTAAAAGAGAATTATATACTTTAAACATACTCATCTAACCTAGGGGGTTATTTTAGATGAAATCAGACAGCCTCTACTATATTATCTTGTTATGTCACATATGTGGTATTTAGCGACTGTTTTGTATTGAGAATTAACTGATAATAACTAACTGGCACGTAACCGAACGGAATGACATCGAACTATCAACATTAAGTGGGCTACTTGTCAGCTAATGTCACCATGGCTGCAAGAACAGGTTTCACATTGCCCATTACGAGCCGATGAATTGCTAATCACCTTGCCAACCTAGAAATTACGGCTAATTGTTACGAGACCACCTAGGCTGTGAAAGGGTCGGCTAGGATAGGTGACAAGTAACCATTGTAGAGAGTGCCACCTGAATAATTAATTTGCAATGACGTACGGTACATTAAATCAACCACGCAGAGCACCATTTTGATAGAGCAGGACACTTGTATAGTAAAAATCTACGCAAGTATTTAGACACTAGAAAATGCACCCGTGTCCTCGCTATGGTATTCTACACTGTATACTGATATCGAAGTAAGTGCAGTACATGCAGTGAATAAGAATTTTTTAAATTCCATGACTCTTGGCGTTATTCAGGAACAGCAGGGGGAGATTCCCATACGTTGTTTTCAATGTAAAATGCGAGTTGCGGGATTGTGATGATAACGGCAAGCTCACTTGCCCTCTGCCATTCAAAATCTAGTAGGGAAGTATTCATTACAATGGCAGGCCCCATTACCTACTACGCGGTCACAATCGATTTAGGGAGGTTTCGTTACAATGGTAGCCCCCTTTTCCTAATCTCAGACAAAATACTGTTGAGGATTTGTTATTATAATGACAGGCACCTTTCTTACTTCCAGTCAGAATTGAGTTGTGCTGTTATCGTTATAATGGAAGACCCGCTTTCTTAATGTCAGTCGCACTGAGTTGGTTAGTTTCCATTATAATCGCAGGCCACTATGCTTAATGCCAGTCACATTTTAGATGGGTAAATATGTTTATATCGGTGGGCACACCAGCCTACTCCAAAACACAAACGATTAGGAAAGTTTTGAACATAATTGCATGTTCCCTTGCCTTCTGCCAGTCAAATCGAGAAGGAAATTATTAATTGCAATGGTAGACACTCCTTACTAATGCCAGTTATACAGGAGCTGGAGAAGGATCCCACTCCTACTGCCAAAGTCGATGTGGAGAGTAATGATTAGAATAGCAGACGTCCTCCTGCTGAGAGTCACTATCGAAGTAAAATATTAGACTAAGTATAATGGCAAACACACCCTTTCTATATCGCTACATATCGACTTCAAGGAGTATATATACATCGACGAAGTATATGCATGTTTACAATATTGTAAACCTTTATTTACAGATTAACTGCTGCTAAACGATACATCATATCGACAAACGGACTATACCATAAAACGCCCCATTTAGTGGTCTAAATGGCTGGTCTTATGATATTTTCTCCTATCTCATCCATTTATGGGTACGATTCAGTTAGAAATGAGCAGGACGAAATTTTGGCAAGGATTTTTCACAGTGCATTACTTCTGGATACTTATATGACAGCTACAAACATATAGATACTGGGCTGGCCAATGTTCGTGTAGAATTAGATGAATCTACGTTTCGTATAAGTGATTCAAACTATGAATTATACGTGTACAAAGTGAAAAATGTACGTCACAGTCGACAAATAGAGACAAATCGAAAAGAGATACGACGAAACGTCATAGAACCAAAGTTGCAGATCACTCCAAATTGAACGCAGATTGTGCCACCGGTTTTGTGAACGACTTTCCGTTTAGCCATTAAATACTTCGAAACGAAGGTCTTCATCGACATTCAAATTGCCTCAATATTACGATATTTTTCGGCGGCAAAAAAATGAGGGTGAGTTTTAAAATACGTGTATCTGTATCTCAAAAACTTAACAGTTTAAAGACGTGAAAATTGGTATTTGGAATCTTCTTTAAAAATAAGGAAACATGTATTTTTTTGTTTTCGGAAAATCCTATTAAGGGGTGTGAAAAAAAGGTGAAAAAGGGGCTGAGTAACTTTCATGAGGATACTTATATCTCAAAGAATAATGGTAGATGCTGAGGACACAGCTGTTAATAGTGGATTTGAAATAAGGCCCCCTCTCCTCGCTGCCAAGGAGCGTCACAGGGCGAACCACAGTGAAACTAGGGCTGAGCACTGTTACAGAGTTTCAGTCTACATTCCCTACATCACTAAGGCCCGGTTTCACAGTATACGCTTAAGCCTTGGATCGGGCTTAAGCGGGAGCTTAAACTCTGGACGAGTTTCACAGTGGGGAGTGCAAGTGGTAAGCCGAGCTTATCTGTGACTGGCTTAAGCTGTATGAAACTGAGGTTTAAGCTATGGATTCAGATCAGATGGTAGAGCGCTGGCCCTCTTATAGCCCAACTTGGCAGGTTCGATCTTGTCTCACTCCTGTGGTGAAGGTGCTCAAATTCATAGTTAGTGGGACGTAAAACCAATAACATTAATAAATAACTTATATTTCTGAATATATTTCGAGGCTCAAGAGACAAAAATGTCGGTCGGTCACTTGCTTTCTTGGCTTACGCTGCGTGAACCATCAACGATAGACCCCAAGTGTAAGTGTACGAATTGTAGAGCATAGAAACCTCTACAAAAAAGTCCGCGATGGTATATACCTATTTCCAACCGTTTGCCCTCTAGAAACGATGTATAACCTACAAGTCAATCAATCATAGGCTACGGATGTAAACAAAGATGAGAATTGAATCATTGCACATGCGCAGGCATTACCAACTTCGGAGATGTTCAGCTTAGTAAAGCTGCACATGGTCCCCCTACTGTGAAACTCGTAGTGTTTAAGCCAAAGAGTAAGCCTTGCTTAAGCGGCGTGCGTGGCTTACTAAAGCTTCGGCTTAAACTCAAACTGTGAAACCGGGCCTAATACAGTCTCAACATCTTCAGTTTTGGAGAAAAAAAAAACAAGGCCATACTGATGCTGTATTCTCTCCATCCTTGTGGCATGAAAACATTACGAAAAAGATTTTTGCATTCCATGAAAGTTGTTTCTAATATCTGCAAAATAGACAGGTTAATAGTGGACGCAGAATTGTGGTATGACGTGTGGCATACCAAGGACTGTAAATCAGATATGAATTTCCTGGAACTTTTAAGGAAAGTAAGGATTTTTACCCAAGTGTAGGTTTTGTTTTAGAAATTTGTATTTCCCTGCCCGCGACAACGTGCACAGCGGGGAGGAGTTTCAGCACGCTTCGTAGGGTGAAATCTTGGCTTAGATCAACAATGACAACGATCGACTTAGTGGGCTTTGCGCCATGAAATAGTGGCAGAGGACAAACAGAAATTTATTAAAAACGTTCTCACACGATTTTCTAGAGACGCTTCTAGAAGAGTGCAATTTCTCTTACCCGATTCTGATATTTAAGGACATATTACGTTAAAAAATCATTTAAGCAATATTTGTAAGGTTTAAGCAGGGTTTACGTCCACTTATATAAAAATAATGGATAATATTTGTTGATTGAATGTGTGTGCTGGAAATCGTATTACAAAACTAATCCTTCATATTCGTAACGTCCGATTTGTTGGCTGAATGGTCAGCGTACTGGCTTTCGGTTCAGAGGGTCCCGGGTTCGTTTCCCGGCCGGGTCGGGGATTTTAACCTTCATTGGTTAATTCCAGTGGCTCGGGGGCTGGGCGTTTGTGCTGTCCCCAACATCCCTGCAACTCACACACCACACATAATACTATCCTTCACCACAATAACAGGTAGTTACCTGCACATGGCAGATGCCGCCCAACCTTATCGGAGGGTCTGCCTTACAAGGGCTGCACTCGGCTAGAAATAGCCACACGAAATTAAAAATATTCGTATTTTTTCGATTCGTACTTTTTCTTTTCATTTAAAGTAGACAGGACATTTGCCTAGCCAGTGCTTTTTACCACTGCCGTGGAACTAAGTGTCTGAGGAAATAAAATAACATAACCAAGTTTGTCACTTCGTACAACTGTTTCATTATTCTAACAAGAGCGCTGCAAGAAATTCATGATTGACTGTGAAGAAGAGGAAAAACGTGGTGATTCACTGTAACGGTGAGTACAAAACTAGGTTTTTATAAAAACATTTGGAAACATTAGTTTTAAGTAACGGACAAGTTATTCCATTGTGTGAGCTATTTGAATAATTAGCCAGGTTGAGTTTTAGGGATATTTCTACAGTTTAATTTAACATAGTGACTTGCGGTTATCTCAAAATATATCCAGTCCAATTGTCTAGAAAATCGGCCAACTGGGTTAACATTACCATTTTGATGAACTGCCTGAAATCTAATTTCTTGAAATACATGATCATTATATTATTTGTAACCATTTTAAGAACTGAACCTTTGATAATGAATCACAGAATAGGAAAATCAAACTTTTGTGGTCAAAATCTCTGAACTAAATGCTAAATATCCATCATTTCCGCCCACAAAGTAGCCAACGGTTTCAGAGTAGCGAAGTGCCGCATTTAACGAAGCAAGTAAGAAATGCAACCAAAAAAGGGGGGGGGGTGGGGGTTGCGTATCATCATCATCGTCTAGGTAGGTAATGACACGAAATAATGTATCTTCTTTATAGCAGGAAAGTTGATATGGAATAGTGTTAATATGCCCCCCCACCCACGCGCGGGAAAGTATCCTGTGGGCGCACGTTATCAATCATTAAACTGTTGTTAATACCGAAGATATTTTAATTGAATTTGCAGTCCCAAACAATTGTGACAAGGATCACATTGTTGCTACTGCAAACTAATTAAATTGTATTAGTTGTCGGAATTAAGAATGCGCCCCATGTCACCGTGGAGTCAAAGTATTTTATTGAAGTAGGTAAGGTACGGGTTATTCTGCCCGAAGGCAGGTCCGAACCTCCGCAGAGGTGTTCCTGAGCCGGAGTTTACCTGCGGTAGGGTGGCCAGTTCCTTTCCGCTCCTCCATTCCCTTACCCCCACCAACAGCGCGTGGCAACCCATCCAACTCCTGACCACGCCCAATGTCGCTTAACTTCGGAGATCTCACGGGATCCGGTGTTTCAACACGGCTACGGCCGTTGGCTTATTGAAGTAAAATATAGAAAAAGTATACATACTCATTATTCCCCATTATTCTCAGCATTTTTGTGTCTAGCAGCGTCGCTGTTCTGTTGGACATTAAACCTCTTTATAGCAGTTACTTCGCACACTTTGCAGAACAGGATTTCTCCTTCGGTAGAGAAGCATTCCTCCCAGAAATCTTAAACGCAATTTAACAGTTTCACGACATTTTCTTTAGGTACCTTATGTCAGCTCTATCACTGTTAATTTAACTATGAAGCCTTGAAAATTCTCTTTTGAAATGTTTAAGATAGATGTGGGAAGAATAGGCGTTTACGAGGCACAAGTGCTAAAATAGATGACCTTGTGGTATTTCCTTGTCTCATAACAAGAGGTGCATTCCAGTGGACGTAAATATTCGTACTGAAAATCTTACTCTTAATGAGGTTATTCTAAAACTAGTGATGCAAACTCAGACGAGATACAACAAGTGTCAACTATTCAACTTTGAGGTCCGAGCTTCAAGTTTCGTCACAATGCCACAAACACATTTACAGAAGCAACGTAGGACATCACATTCTAAGTACAGTGCATTTTTCCGCGAAAAATACAAGCAGAATATGACCTTAAATAACTAAAAGTACCGAAGTATAACCAAAATAGTAAAATATGCGTTTATACACTCTACAAAATAAGGTCGCCTACTGCCACTTTTTGATGGACGCAGTACTTTTGCATCTGTTTCTGGGTACAGGCCAGAGCAAAGTGCAGCTTCCGTTAAAGTCCCAGTCTCAACCACGGCTGTGACAATATGGAACCTACTGGGGTATAGGCAGTGCTCAGTAATGACATTCCGAGCACCAGTGCGTCTGTGTTATGAAAGGTGTTGTTCATAGGGTCAGTTGTGCTGCAGTAGCACGTTCTGGCCCACTGTGGAAAAACAATGGCAAACTGCCTCACTCCTCATCTTGCCTAGTATGACTCATTTTTGCGCCGCAATCGGTGGTTGCTGATGTTTTGGGACAATTTGCTTTACGTCGCACCGACACAGATAGGTCTAATGGTGACGATGGGATAGTAAGGGCCTAGGAGTTGGAAGTAAGCAGCTGTGGCCTTAACTAAGGTACAGTCCCAGCATTTGCCTGGTGTGAAAATGGGCTAAACCACGGAAGACCATCTTCAGGGAGGCTAACTGTGGAATTCGAACCCAATATCTCCGCGATGCTGTTGCGGTTTCCTCATAACCTTTGGCGGTGCTAGTTGAGTATCCAACTAGCCTCTGGACTGATAATCTTACAGACAGACATAAAATATGGCTCAATATGCTTAGAAACGTCCAATTCGTACATACTTCCAAGAAAGCCAAAACGCAAGAAAGGAAAAAATAATTTTCCTGAACATAACCATGAGACATAATGTTTTACGTGGAATCCGAACCACTGGGACATGACATTTCGTTTCCATAATCCAAACTGCTCCATATGCTGAAGTTGCATTTACACTTCCTTCTTCAGTAAGTAAAGCAACAGCAAACTACCTTACTCCTCATTATGACTTGTACGCATACGATTTTCCTAAAACCACGTAACCTTCTATAGTGCCATTTGAGGATCCAAACAGCCTCGGAGCTGAAAACAGATAAACCTACATGCATTGGCCATCTTAGTTCCTGCATTGATTTGCGCGAATAAATGTCCATTCGACAATCCATGTCGTACGTTGTCGGCGTGTAAATGATCTCTGGTGACACGTTTGGTGTTTCCTTACCGCGCGAGTTGGCCGTGCGATAAGGGGCGCGCAGCTGTGAGCTTGCATCCGGGAGATAGTGGGTTCGAACCCCACTGTCGGCAGCCCTGAAGATGGTTTTCCATGGTTTCCCATTTTCATATCAGGCAAATGCTGGGGCTGTACCTTGATTAAGGCCACGGCCGCTTCCTTCCCACTCCAAGCCCTTTCCTATCCCATCGTCGCCATAAGACATATCTGCGTCGGAGCGACGTAAAGCAAATTCTAAAAAAAAACTAAAAAAACAAAAAAACAAGTGTTTTCTTGACGAAATTAAATCTCCACTGTGGACCACCCAGCAGAGCTCCGTGTCTCTACTATCTAGTAACGTAGAATGGAACTTTAATTGATAACCAGGAAGCCTAAATGGCCTTACAGTTATTATTATTATTATTATTATTATTATTATTATTATTATTATTATTATTATTATTATTATTATTATTATTATTATTATTATTAGAGGCTGCCTGGCCGAGGTGGTAAAGGCGTGATTGGTTCGCCCGGAAGGACGTGGGTTCGAATCCCCATCAGGAAGTTGTGAAATTTTAGAAACGAGATTTCCACTTCCGGAGGTGCATATGGCCTTGAGGTTCATTCAGCCTACACCAAAAATGAGCCTACACCAAAAATGAGTACAAAGGTTAATTCCTGGGGGCAAAGGCGGCCGGGCGTAGAGCTAACCACTCCACCCCATCACGTGCCGAGGTTACGAATGGTGGAAGCCTTTACCTTCCACCCCTCCAAGGGCCTTCATGGCCTGTATGGAGATAACTTTGCTTTGCTTTGCTTTTATATATACGTATTAAAAGAGTTTACAAAAACAGCTTTGGCTAATCCGTCCATCCGTTCTACTGGACCGATTTGCCTCATTTTTCATTTATTTTCTCCGGAATTACCTGCCGGTGAATTACCAGACATTGATAGGTTTCTAAGTTCAGCCAACTTTGAGTAATCATAAAATCAAATCATTAAATGATCACTCCATTAATTGTAAGCGAAGGCTTATCCTAACTCGCAATACATTCTGTATTCAGCAGGTTGCTAAGCGGTTAACACTTTCAATAATATTCTGATAGATGTGATTTACATTCTTAGTAATGTATTTTCATATGGCCATGTTTGATTACTCTGTCAAACCACAGAGAATACATTTCTTCTAATCACGGAAGAATGCAAATCCCTACTAAATACTCTTTGGTTCTCTAACCTTTCCCAGATTCCAAATATATTCAACAGATGGCAGAATGTTCCTAATAACTTACATGCTGATAAGAGGAAAAAGTCTACGTACAAACAGACCCCATCATGACATACGCCTTAGACATTATCTGGGAACACCTATCGAAGGATAACCTAGCTACACTAGAAAGAGTGAAGGCTATGTATCTTAAAAAAGTTCTCTGCTGGGCTAAAAACGCTCCTTTGAGGTTAACCAATGAGTTAACAAGACAACTGTTCTATATATAAGAACTGCAATTAAAAATACCATTGCCTTCTACAACACAATATCAAGTTTTTAAAAAAATTATTGCTAGTTGCTTTACGTAGCACCGACACAGATAGGTCTTTTGGCGTCGATGGGAGAGGAAAGGCCTAGGAATGGGAAGGAATGGGCCGTGGCCTTAATTAAGGTACAGCCCCAGTATTTGTCTGGTGTGATAATGGGAAACCACAGAAAACCATTTTCAGGGCTGCCGACAGTGGGGTTCGAACCCACTATCTCCCGGATGCGAGCTCACACCTGCGCGCTCCTAACCGCACGGCCAACTCGCCCAGTATATCAAGCTTTATATCAGGAACTGCAGGATTAAAAAAGCAAATATATGGATACATTTTTATCAAAATGACGGCATGATGCCGTCAGAATGAATGAATTCTGACTACGAACTGCGGAATACCATATCGCGCTTCTTATTAATGCTCATAAAACCATTGAAAAGCGCAGCCAAAACAACATGACTACGACAGACATATTAAGACGAGTTATCTGACCTATTTATAACGAATGCTGCGGAGCAACGCGGGTACTTCTTCTTCTTCTTCTTCTTCTTATTATTATTATTATATAAAACATTCACTCAAAGTACTGAAATGTTCCCACCATCGAACCGTAGGAGACAAATATATCCGTTTAGCAGAAACAGAAGCCTTAGGAGAACGCACAGTTGGTTGAAAACAAAAATGAGTTTTGTTTATTGGCGTGTTTGGAAATATTACTCTGTGTTTGTTCCCTCCATAGCTACTTTTGTCAGCAGTGGAGTTGACCCATTTGTATAGAAGGGATTATTTTTACGATTGTCGTACATTTGCCAAAGCTTAAGACCCCGACATCAGTTCCTCTTTTTTACTGACGGGGAAGAAGAAAGATCAAGACCTCGTTTGGACTATCAAAGTAGTTGCTTTCTTTTCATTTTATAGCTAGGCATAGTGTCGTAAACTTTCATAACTGATCTGGCAATCAGATCTCTTTTATGTACTATGACGATGTCAAATGGCATTCATAACATAGAAACGCAGCTGAACATAAAACAGGGTCGGCAACCTTCGGCGTGATGTGGGTTTGCAGTGTAAGAATTATTATTTTAGTTTAGAAGTATATATTGAAGAAAATCAGCTTGAAACAGTGGAAGAATCTGTAAAATCTTATCTTTGCTTCTTCATCCTCTCTTAAAATGGACTTTTTAACAGTTATCTGGGGGTCAGCACTGATATAAATTTAGCCTAATTTTGCGGCCGGATGTCCTTCCTGTATGTATGGGAAGGCATGTATTCACAGTCACGTGTTTCTGTTGTAGTTTGTTGTGTGATATTTTGTACCGGGCGAGTTGTCCGTGCGGTTAGGGGCGCGCAGGTGTAAGCTTGCATCCGGGAGATAGTGAATTCAAACCCCACTGTCGGCAGCCCTGAAGAAATTTTTTTTTGATTTCCCATTTTTTCATACCAGGCAAATGCTGCGGCTGTACCGCAATTAAAGGCCACGGCCGCTTCCTTCCCACTCCCAGCCCTTTCCTTTCCCATCGTTGCCATAAGACCTATCTCTGTCGGTGCAACGTAAAGCAAGTTGTAAAAAAATGTATGTTGTATGTAATAAAACGATCACAAAAACATCCATCCCCCTGGCTAGAAGAATTAAACAAACGTGGTTGAAATCCCTGACACGGCCAGGAATCGAACTTGAGACCCCTTGAACCGAAAATCATTCAGATAAGGAGCCGGACGGAAACGAATCCATGGCCTTTTTTTAACAACCCGAAAGTAAGTATGCTGACCTTTCAACCAAATAACCGGACTTTCTAATAAAAATAAAACCTTACTATTACTAGTGATTACTCTGTGGATCAGTGATTGAGTGTTGGCTTCCGATGATCGCTGGTTCCGAACCCGGCAGTGGTAATCAGGTTTTTGAAGGGCGAGAAAGTGCATTCGACAGCATATCGTACGATGTCGGCATGCAAAAGATTTCTGGTGAAACATTTCTTGTTTACTCGTAAAAAAATAATCAAAAACTCCGTGAAATAATTACAGACTTAAAGAACAACAAAGCTGCAGGGGAAGACTCTGTCACAGCAGAGATGCTGAAAAGTGGTGGAGAAATCGCAATAACAATTTTAAGGCGAAAAATGGAAAAGATATGGGAAATGGAGGTAATTCCCGAAGATTGGAAAAATGCTATCATTCATCCTCTACACAAAAAAGGTGATAGAGCAGATCCTAACAACTACCGCGGCATTTCCATCACACCTGTAACTTATAAGACACTCTCTAAAGCACTACAGAGGAGACTTGTGGAACAAGTGGATCACCAACTAGGCGAGTATCAAGCGGGATTTAGGAAGGGAAGTCGTGCGTTGATGAAATCTGCAGTCTGAAACGTGTGCTAGAGAAAAATATCTCTCAAAAGATCAGGTAGTCGTTTTTGTAGACTTCAAAAAGGCGTATGATTCAGTCGACAGGGAAGTGCTATTCAATATATTAGTGGAATTTGAAATTGACGCCAAAACAACAGCAATTATTAAGCAGACTTTAACTGGGACACATTCAAAAGTTAAGTTCATGGGAGAGAACTCCAAGCAGTTCAAAATTAAAACAGGAGTCAGGCAGGGTGATGGATTGTCACCAATTCTTTTCAACTGTGTGTTGGAGAAGATTATCCGGGAGTGGGAAAAAGAACTGGACAGAAAAGGATTACTTAACCAAGTATACATTGGAGGGTCAAAAAGTGGTATCATGATTAATTGCCTTGCCTTTGCTGATGACGTTGCGCTACTATCTAGGAATACTGACACAGCAATAGAGCAGCTGAATGTACTAAAACTACAAGCAGAAAAAGCAGGACTACAGATTTCTTTCGAAAAAACTAAATATATAACAAACATCAAAATAGCCCCTCGGTACCTGAAGACAGAACACGGTAAAATAGAAAGAGTTGATAGCTTTAAGTATTTGGGTGAAATAGTGCAATTGAAAACAAATGAAAGAGAAGCAAACAACACCAGACGGGAGAAAATGTCTGCGGCTTTCCGTAGGACATATCCTATATACAAGAAGAAAACAGACGAGCTAAACTAAGGCACTACAATACAGTGATTAAAACGGAATGTCTGTATGCTAGTGAATGCCTCCAAATGACAGGAAAAGCGGGACTGAGAGAAGCTGAGAAATTTGAAAGAAAGATCCTTCGCAAAATAATGGGTCCAAAGATTGTGGATGGACAGTATAGGCTGCGAGGAAGGGAAGAACTCTACCGAGACAATGAAAAGCTAACTGAGTCCATGAGAAAACAGAGACTTCAATTCTATGGGCATTTATTTAGAATGGATGAGAAGAAACTAACGAAAAGGATTTTCACAATACTAGACAGCAGACCTAAAGTGTCAGACAAATGGTTCAGGGAGGTGAGAAAGGATCTCAGGCAGGTGGGACTAAATTCAGAAGACATCTCAAACCGAACAAAGTTTAGGTCAGTGATCGACAGATTTAAGGGATTCCATGACGAACCAAAACTTAACCGTGGGTGGACGGAAGAAAGAAGACAGGCTGCCAGAGAGAGGATGCTGAAGTTCTGGGCTGTGAGGAAGGCTTCCAGAAACATGTAATTGTTATCTAACGTGGTCTCTAATGGCCGTAAACGAATATATATATATATATATATATATATATATATATATATATATATATATATATAATTATTATTATTATTATTATTATTATTATTATTATTATTATTATTATTATTATTATTATTATTATTATTATTATTGATGCTTTCAAGGCCCGTAAAATTAGACATGTGAATAAGCTTTTGGGCTACTGCTGTGTCAAGAAAACAGGGTGAAATTCTGTACATTTCACAGAGAATTTTGCTCCACATCTTCAGCAGAAAATCTCGTCCGTTCACGACGAAGAATTCTCTAATAATGATTTTGTTTTAAGAATGCTTTATCTTTTTTATTTTTTGCTATGGGGAACGTGCAAGTCACGAGGTTCAGAGCGCTCTAGCGGACTTCCCTGATTTACCGCGCAGGCTAGGGCTGCGAGTTGCTAATGCAGGTAGTAAGCAAGGATCGGTAATCGAGGGATCATTTTTGATGGATTTAGTGCCATGAATTTCAAGTCCAAAATTCTATCAAATTATACCCCAAAGGAGCACGCTATTTCATATGATATTCAAAGTGTTAAATAACAGAAGTTTTATTTTTTTTACCTGGTATGATAAATGATTAGCCGGGCTGAGTGGCTCAGAGGGTTGAGGCGCTGGCCTTCTGACCCGAATTTGGCAGGCTCGATCCTGACTCAGTCCGGTGGTATTTGAAGGTGCTCAAATAAGTCAGCCTCGTGTCGGTAGATTTACTGGTACGTAAAAGGACTACTGTGGGACAAAGGTCCGGCACCTCGGCGTCTCCAAAAACCGTAAAAGAAGTTCGTGGGACTTAAAAACCATTATTATTATTATTATTATTATTATTATTATTATTATTATTACTCAAGTGATAAGTAATGCGAGAAGAATGTTGAATAGGCTCAGAATTACATGGTATAAAGGAATCAGAATGGTACATGTTTTGTTCTTATGGATCACGGGAGTTGTACGAAGTACCTGTTGATTGTGTTCCTTCACTAGGACGCCATAGTAATTCGATTTACGACAGAAGGTAGATGATTGGCAGTTGTGACGCTGCAAATAGAATTATCGATACCTAGCTGTTTGGAAGAAACACAGTTTCACGGAGTGAATGGAAAGCTCCCAAAGAACGTACCTTGGTGAGATTCGAATGACGAAGAATAAAGATTACCTGTCTTTAGATTAACTTCCAAACATTCCAAGATTGCAATCACATTAAAGGAAGTATATAATGGAAATCGGTATGTACTGTCTCGTCATTGTTGAGATAGCCAAGTTTGTATCCTATAGCAGCTTAGGGTTTCACAGCTTGGACCTCAATGTATGTAAAATACATTATTATCCGGGATTGTAGTCCGTGGTCGAATTGGGTTAGTAGCTCCCAAAGTTTCACCAAAATTTTCACCAGGCATTTTGAAAGGATCCACTCTTTCCATGGTCACAGGTAGTGGTTGTGCGCTCCCAATTTATGTGGCGATAACGTGTTGTTCGCTACGCAGCCCAGATTCTTTGCTGTGCCGAGAGGGTTGGCTGACTGTGGTGGTTAGCGTTCGCTGATTGGTTGTATTTTCTCTTGGCTGTTCCCAGCTCCTGCTTCCACTTAAATGCTCTATTTTATTTATTTAATTTGTTTTGCTCTTTGTTTAACACACACTAACGCATCGAAGGTTTTCGGCAACGGAAGGTTGGGAGATTAGGGACGGTAGCGGCCGTGGCCTTCATTAAGGTACAGCCCCAGCATTTGCCAGGTGTGAAAATGGGAAACCACGGAAACCCATATTCAGGGCTGCCGACAGTGGGGTTTGAACCCGATATCTCCCGAATGCAAGCTCACAGCTGCGTGACCCTAACCGCACGGCCACTTGCTCTGTAATGCTCTTTCTTGGCTGTTTTAAATATGGGTATCCAGGCTCTTTTCACCCACTCACTTTCATCCCTTCTGTTGAAATTATTAGTATATTATAAAATGTATATGGCTTCCCGTTGTAACCGAGCATGATTAGGCTATTGTGTTCCTTTCATGTAGACTCGGTCCCATTTGTCGAAAACTCTGAATTTTTCACATTTGTAGAGCTGTTTTCGGCATTTCGTACTCATTCACTCTAACGAGAATTAAATGAGTCATTATGTGTTAACCTTTGAGTTAAAGTCATTTGGTATTTTTTTTTTTTTTTTTTTTTTTTTTAGGAAAAGGAAATATGAATCTCCAGTTCAAACAACGAGAAAGATGTTTCTACGATTGCAATTCAGTGGTTCTTGTAATTGTTTTGAGAAACATTTGAGAATGTTTGCATATTATCCGTTCAGTAGTTCGTCAGGTCAAGGTATATATTGTGACAATGAAAACCGATAATGCGAGAGGTCGGCGGAAGTCTACAAAGCCGGTGGGGCGTTGATTATAGAAGACGCTGGAAGCTGGCTAACAATGGAAAATGTTCCCGGAATGACTTGGAAGCAGAAACTACGGGATACTTTCTCGAGTATTTGCGCTGGCCTATATAGAGATGGAAGTTGGGAACGCAAGTCAGTCTGGATTCAGTTACGAATTAATCACTAGTCATTCAGGAGTGCTCCAGTGAGTAGTAATTCAGACGACTACATGGAATTCAGCGCGCATTGCGAGTTGAATAGTGAACTAGTCTCGAAACTATGCTGCTCTGTGAGAGGCCGGGTTGGGGGGCAGAAATGCGACGCGATAGAGAATGTTAGTTTTCTTGTAGGTGCGTGTGTGCGGAGATTTCATCCTCCCCCAGTCACAAGTTCCGGGTCGTGGCGAGGTGATTCGTGTCTACTGGGCGAATAATCGCTAGCGGCCCATCTCCAGATACCAGGCGTCCTCTGGATTATAAAGCCTTATCTCGGTATGCGGGGCTCCGTCGGTAGATACAGAGTGGGTCTCGGCCCATAAGTGATCACGGCTGGTCCGTGCTCCAACATCTCTGCACTCTGACCAGCCAACCGAGCAGAGGAGGGGTGGCCACGGCCCTACCGTGGCTCTACGCCTCTGCATTCGGGAGACGGGACCTCACGGCAGGCCTCAAACGTCTGCTGTCCTGAGAATGGTTTTCCGTGGTTTTACATTCTCCTGCACTAAAGCGAATGCCGGGACGGTTCCTAGTATAGGCCACGGCCGCCAACCCCCTCACCTTCTCCTGCATCTGCTTCACCGTAACAAATCTCCCGGCCTGAGAGACGGCGTCACTGTCTAGGAGGCCCGCCTCCCCCTTCAGGGGAGGAATGAAAACATTTTAGTAGTAGTAATAATAGTTCGAGGCTCTGTTGAGTGTTGACGTAATATTTCCTTAACTACTCGTGGGACGAAGACGGAACCTGGGAATGTTAGTTTAAATTTAGCGAAATTTAAATTAATTAATTGCGTCTGGTCAGCACTGTTTTATGGAGTAGAGACTGGACCGTCGAAGCCTCCTCCACGAACAGATTAGAGGCCTTTGAAATGTAGTTACATAAGAGAATGCTCAGATGCCTGGACAGATTTTGTAACAAATAATGAAGTGTTACGGAGAGGTAGAGCTGAGCGTGAGGTGGCAAACATAATCATGACCAGGAAAACATCTTAATTAGGCCATGTTCTACGAGGTGGAAAGTACAGGCTTCTATACCTCATATTACAAGGAAGGGTTGAAGGCAAGCGAAGAGCTGGTAGATCACCGATGTCGTGGCTCCAAAATATCAAAGATGGACTTAAATCAACAACACCGAACAACTCTTCAGGTTAGCTAAAGAAAGGTGTGCTTTCTCCAGGGTGATCGCCAACGTCCGGAGGACCGGATGTAGCACTTGAAGAAGAAGAAGACTAAGAAGAAGAAGAAGAAGAAGAAGAAGAAGAAGAAGAAGAAGAAGAAGAAAGGAGAATTGAGTTCGGTCTCGGAAGACCATCCAGTCAGTATTTACTCAGTGCGAGAGCATATAACTTTAGGTCATTGTGGTATAAATAGATTTGTAACGTAATACTACGCTCTGATAGATATTGAAAAATTACGACACATAATTGTGGAGTTGGGTTTGATACGAGGATGACATTTGATCTTGACTATGGGGTATTTAAATTTATAAGAGAAGAGTACACAGAATTCTGCTGATTAGCGTACTTCTTCCATGACAGTGGAATGTGGATCGTCTAACTTAGTAAGTACAATCCGAGCGAGGTAGAAATTTCGAAAGCAAGTGCACCTGTAAACAATTGTAAATGTTTGTTCAATAAATTTAGTCGATAGTAAAACACGCTACCACTCTGAATGGTCATTTTAGTTTTAAGGGCCACGATAATGCGTGATAATATTATCTTGGAAATGTGGGATGCAAGAAAAGTGTGATCAAAATACTGTAATTCCCTTTCAGAATTCATTCCATGAAGCATTTAATTTCTAACCGAGTACTGCACTCTCGACAGTCCTGTGAATTTAACAATACTACCAACATAAGGAATTGATATTTCTCTACAAATTCATGGAAACTAAAGCTTTTCATAGCATTTGATTTACAAAAAGGACTGATTCAATAGAACCACGAGAAAGTGTTATTATTTTTACTATAAAATGCTAAGCGTCACAGATCTACAAGTTCCTTAAAAATGATAGGCCTATACCAGCTTTCACTACTATTTTCCTTTACTGGTCTTTCACCCAATTATTTAGGGTGGAGTTAACGTGGGGTTAACGGGTGCACTTTTAGACCCAAATCCAATACGGAGGAATTTATTCACTAATATGTTTTTGGTGATTGGTATTGTGATATGTTGTATGTTAATGAAGGTGGGAGCTAAACGTTTACACTGAACATAAGATGTATAATAACATTCTTAACAGGAATTCTTAGCTAATACCTGGCAACGAGATCAAATTCTTAAACTCATTCAGAATTTAATGAACTAGAAAGACGATCCATTTTGTTCCCGAATCAGTCCGGTGATATTTGAAGGTGCTCAAGTACGCCAGCCTCGGATTCGTAGGTCCACCAGCAAGTAAAATATCCTTGCGGGTTAAAATTCCGGCAACTCAGCGACTCAGATACTCGTAAGAATTAGAATAGTTAGTGGGATATAAAAATTATTATTATTATTATTATTATTATTATTATTATTATTATTATTATTATTATTATTATTATTAACATCATTAAAGGGAGGTGGAAACTCTTAGCTCCCACCCTCATTAACATACAACATATCACAATACCAATCAGCAAAAACATATTAGTGAATAAATTCCTCCGTATTGGATTTCGGTCTAAAACTGCACCCGTTAACGCCACCCCAAATAATTGGGAGAAAGATCAGTAAAGGAGAATATTTCATTTTAATGTTTTGTACACCAGATTTTCTTCTTGTTTATTTGCTTAAAGGAACGTGTTTACCCTACCATGACCTATCGTTCTAAAGCGAAGTTGTTTGAGCATGTCGGAAGATGTATGTGGAAAGAAGATAACGTCATAGTTACAGCAATAAACTATATTTTTTCTTGGAAAAAACATTCACATTCGCTAAGCAGTACCTTTAACCTGCAGATCGCAGTAATGAATTGTGTAATTTTTTGCTAAAAGTTTGCATTTAACATAATATAAATAATAAAAATCTGAATGGGTAAATTCTAACCTAAAGGCTGGCAATCAGATCAAACTCACTCAGAAGGCAATGAACCAGAAAGGCGGTCAACTTTGTTCTCTAACGAGAAATATTACTGACAAGTACGTATTGCCACTAGGATTCCTATCTGTAGGTACGGTATATGATACGGGCTAAAGCTTAGTCAGGAAATACACAAATCACAAAGTTGAGAATTCAGAAAAAACATTATTTCTGAAGCTCAACTGACAACATTAGTACTGACGCCGATAATTTATAGGCCGTGCAGTTAGGGTCGCGCAGCTGTGTCATGCACACTGGAGATAGTGGGTTTGAACCCCACTGTCGGTAGCCTTAACGATGATTCTTTTTGCCGTTTCCCATTTTCACACCAAGCACATGCTGACGCTGTAGCTTAAATAAGGCCATGGCCACTTCCTTCTAACTCCTAGCCCTTTACCTAACCCATCGTTGCAAATTTTTAAAAAATACTATGAAAAAGCATGCACATTTGTTTAAATATCCAAAAAAAGAACTTCGTGGTAATTAGCTATCAGGAAATCACCATTGCTCTTACACCCTGGACGTAAATTCCGTGCAACATTTCAAGTACCAAGGATGCTGATTGGCACTAGAATGAAATGCAGATGCAGAAATCCAAACCAGAATTGGCATTGCGAAAAAAGTGTTTCTGAAATTGCCGGGCTGATTGGCTCAGACTTTTGACGCGCTGGCCTTCTGACCCCAACTTGACAGGTTCGATCCGGTGGTATTTGAAGGTGCTCAAATACGTCAGCTTCATGTCGGTAGATTTACTGGTACGTAAAATAACTCCTGCAGAATTAAATTGCGGCACCTCGGCGATTCTGAAAACTGTAAAAGTACTTACTTGGACGTAAAGCCAATGAGATCATTATTGTTTCTGAAATCAAACTGTCTTGTGTGCCACGTCACCACCGATGGGCAACTCGTTAGTGTGTCATGAAGTGTTGTGTGCTGTCGGTGTTGCATGAAGGTGTAGAAGGTTTGAAATTGAACTAACAGTAGGCTTTTGAAATGTAGGTGTAGTAATCACAGAATGTTCATGATGCCTTCGGCAGACCATGTCACGGACGAAGAAGTAGCCTACTCTGTTGTGCCGGTAAACCTCAGGAAAGCAACTTACTTCCCTCACATATTCGCGAATAATAATAGAAATAAATAAAAAAGGAAAAAGCTAAGTCATATCTTTACAGGCCATGAAGACCCTGGGAGGGGCGGAAGGTAAAAATCTTCCACTATCCGTAACCTCGACACTTGGTGGGGTGCAGTGTTTAGATCTAGGCCCGGCCGCCTTTGCCCCCAGGAATTAACCCGGTACTCATTTTTGCTGTAGGGTGAGTGAAGCTCAGGACCATAAGAACTTCTGGAAGTGGAAATATCGTTTCTTAAATTTCTCGACTTCCCGATGGGGAATCGAACCCACGTCCTTCCGGGTGAACAGAGCACGCCTTTACCGCCTCGGCCAGGCAGCTCCTGAATATTAATGTAGAACCTGATTCAAATTAACGTAGAGCCTCCGTGGCTCAGGTGGTAGCGCGCCGACTGGTTTCCGTAGATCAAATCCCAGTCATGTCAGATTTGTGCTGGACAAAATTGAGGCGGGACAGGTTTTTCTTTGGGTACTCCGGTTTTCCCTGCCGCCTTTCATTCCAGCAACACTCTTCAGTTTCATTTCATTTATCTGTCAGTTATTAATCATTGCCCCAGAAGAGTGTGACAGGTCGTTTCTGACGCTGTCAAATGACTGGAAACAGACTGTGGATTTGTTTCAAATTACCATAGAATGCAAGATTGAAGAGAAACATGAACGAGGCCGGAGAATATTATCCTAGATGGACAACATCAGACATTGGTTCAATATCCGCGATATGACTAGTCTGATGTGCGAAATGCAAAATGGGACATATTACTCCATGCTAGTAGTCAGCTTTCTATGAGGAGACGGCACTCTTGAAGGAGCAGAAGAAAAAAGGACGACGACGCGGTGTTATGAACCTAACTACCAATATAAATGCATTTATGAATTGTACTCGTATTATTCTTTCTTTCTTTCTTTCTTTCTTTCTTTCTTTCTTTCTTTCTTTCTTTCTTTCTTTCTTTCTTAGTATGTTTACTCTCCAGGGTTGGTTTTCCACCTCTACCGCCTCAAGGACAGTGTGCTGGAGCGCGAGACTTTGGGTCGGGGATACAACCGGAGAGGAGGGCCAGTACCTTGCCCGGGGGGGATGGGAATATTGGATGGGATAGGTAAGGAGGAGAGAGGGAAGCAGCCGGGGCCTTAAGTTAGGTACCATCGCGGCATTTACCTGGAGGAGAAGTGGGAAACCACGGAAAACCACTTCGAGGAATGCTGAGGTGGGAATCGAACGCCACTTTACTCATTTGACCTCAGGAGGCTGAGTGAACCCCGTTCCAGTCCTCTTACCACTTTTCAAATTTCATGGCAGAGCCGGGAATTGAACACAGGTCTCCAGGGATTGCAGATAATCACACTAATCACTACACTACAGAGGCGAACAATCGTATTATTCCCTTAATATACACTGACTGACAGAGCAAATGCAACACCAAGAAGGAGTGGTCAGAACTTTATGCCAATTGCAGGGTAGACTGACGTCACTGAGGTATGCTCATGATGTGAAATGCGCCGCTGTGCTGCGCACGTAGCGAACGATAAATGGGACACGGCGTTGGCGAATGGCCCACTTCGTACCGTGATTTCTCAGCCGACAGTCATTGTAGAACGTGTTGTCGTGTGCCACAGGACACGTGTATAGCTAAGAATGCCATTCCGCCGTCAACGGAAGCATGTCCAGCAGACAGACGACTTTACGAGGGGTATGGTGATCGGGCTGAGAAGGGCAGGTTGGTCGCTTCGTCAAATCGCAGCCGATACCCATAGGGATGTGTCCACGGTGCAGCGCCTGTGGCGAAGATGGTTGGCGCAGGGACATGTGGCACGTACGAGGGGTCCAGGCGCAGCCCGAGTGACGTCAGCACGCGAGGATCGGCGCATCCGCCGCCAAGCGGTGGCAGCCCCGCACGCCACGTCAACCGCCATTCTTCAGCATGTGCAAGACACCCTGGCTGTTCCGATATCGACCAGAACAATTTCCCGTCGATTGGCTGAAGGAGGCCTGCACTCCCGGCGTCCGCTCAGAAGACTACCATGGACTCCACAGCATAGACGTGCACGCCTGGCATGGTGCCGGGCTAGAGCGACTTGGATGAGGGAATGGCGGAACGTCGTGTTCTCCGATGAGTCACGCTTCTGTTCTGTCAGTGATAGTCACCGCAGACGAGTGTGGCGTCGGCGTGGAGAAAGGTCAAATCCGGCAGTAACTGTGGAGCGCCCTACCGCTAGACAACGCGGCATCATGGTTTGGGGCGCTATTGCGTATGATTCCACGTCACCTCTAGTGCGTATTCAAGGCACGTTAAATGCCCACCGCTACGTGCAGCATGTGCTGCGACCGGTGGCACTCCCGTACCTTCAGGGGCTGCCCAATGCTCTGTTTCAGCAGGATAATGCCCGCCCACACACTGCTCGCATCTCCCAACAGGCTCTACGAGGTGTACAGATGCTTCCGTGGCCAGCGTACTCTCCGGATCTCTCACCAATCGAACACGTGTGGGATCTCATTGGACGCCGTTTGCAAACTCTGCCCCAGCCTCGTACGGACGACCAACTGTGGCAAATGGTTGACAGAGAATGGAGAACCATCCCTCAGGACACCATCCGCACTCTTATTGACTCTGTACCTCGACGTGTTTCTGCGTGCATCGCCGCTCGCGGTGGTCCTACATCCTACTGAGTCGATGCCGTGCGCATTGTGTAACCTGCATATCGGTTTGAAATAAACATCAATTATTCGTCCGTGCCGTCTCTGTTTTTTCCCTAACTTTCATCCCTTTCGAACCACTCCTTCTTGGTGTTGCATTTGCTCTGTCAGTCAGTGTATATGAAATTTGACTACCAATATAAGGATTATTATCGCAATACGATTTTGAAGGGGCTAGGCACGTAAAAATGCCATCTTAACCACTGGTGTATAAAAGTTTGTATCAGCAGTAGGTAAGTAAAAATTGCACTTTGAAATTAATTTTTCTTTTGTGAAGTAAGTTTTCTCTCCAATATGCAGTAGTAAAAAATCTGCATGTACGTTTGATCAGTCCTCAGCCTGAAGGCTGGATGGATCGTCAACAGCTCCACCATGGCCTAGGCATCGATGAAGGTGTGTAGTACGGAAATAAGAAGTGAGGTAGTTTTCCGTTGCTTTCCTCACTTAGCCGGATGTTGTTATTACAGATCAGTCGGCCAATCCCACTGAAATGCATGCACCAACCGACCCTATGAGCAATATTTTCACACCGTTCATAGGAGGGACTGGCTGCATAAGGAATGGCATTATTAGCACTGCTCATACCTCAGTCATTTTCATATTGTCAAAGTCAAGGATAAGATTAATTAATGGCGTGTGGCCTCCGAAGAGGCCGAGTGCAGGTCTTTCGAGTTGACGCCGTATAGACGACCTGCGCGTCTATGAGAATGGGGCCCTACCTGTGATGAATTCTAATGCTGAAGACGACACACACATCCAGCTCCCGCGCCATTGGAATTAACCAATGAAGGTTAAAATCCCCGACCCGGCCAGGAATCGAACCCGGACCCATCTGGACCAAAGTCCAGCATGCTAACCATTTAGCCATGGAGCCGGACAAGGATAAGATTGAGACACATCAATGAAAGTAACAAAATTGCTCTAGCCCATACATGAAGACATAGTACACTGCTCCATTACTTCAGAAGATGTTATTAACCCGCCATCGGTATCGTTGTTAGGTAGCCCCTAACAAAAACATTCCTTATTAAGAAAAGTTTTTTGGTTTAAGACTCAAACTTTTCAAACTCCAGGTATCCTCAAATGAGTTTATGAGTCACATGTTTTCCTTCGTTACGCGATTATTCACGCACACGTGTCACGTGGAGGAGTGGGGGAAGTGCGTTCTGTCTGGAGTGTTAGTCCGCGCCTCGCTACGATACCGGTCGCGTCACAGGCAGTGTTAGGAGCATTCTAGCCTCGATACCTTTGGCGTCACAGTTTTTGCGCATTCCGTGCTGGTGTAATGTTTTAGTAAACAGTATCACAGTGAAATTATAATGGCTAATAGGCCTAGTGAATCTCTTATTTTGAGCTGGATTGAAGAATCTTGCCCTGGAAATCGTAAAGCCACATCTGTTGAGACGTGCTTTAGTCGATGTTCTGTCAATTGGTCTCAGAAATTCCATCAAAAATATCTTTGGACAAGAACTTCCCATCAGAAATGCGACACCAGCAGCCCTAGGTAAGTATTGCTAACAGTTCTCACTTCTCCATTTTTACAAGTATCTAATTGAACACTTTGTAAAACTTGTTTATAATCATTACCAAAAAAAGCTATAGTGTTTACTGTATATATTTTCAGACGTTTCGGGCGGAAACCAAGATATGCCTACTCCCAGTTCGAAAAAACCGATTTACGTCAGCTCGCTGTGATGCGTGCAAACACTCAACGTGCAAAGAGCACACTGGACTAACAAAAGTAGTATGCAGTGAATGTTTTTCGCAAGAAGTTGAAAGAAATAAGTGAACAGGACAATGATACAAAATAATGAGGTTTACAAATCATGTTAACATTTGTTTTGTACTGTAATATGTATTTGTAATGCCAAGGATTTTTGTTACTTTTCATAATATTTAGTAATAGTTATGTAAATTTATGTAAATAGTTAACACAAAACCAGTCTGTTAAAACCAAATTATAATTACCTTCTAAAAGAACGAAAACAGTGTAAGAGTCGAAATTGTAGTAGCAAGTATTTAGGTAATAAATAATTGTGGATATATGCAACTATGTAAGTATATATACTAAATAACCAAATACTAGTATAATTTATTCAAACTGCCGAGAAGAGCTTGTATAAGAACTAAAATCATATTCCAAGTCGATGTCAGGGAGCCCCTATACACGCTACCTCGCGCGTAAGTGCGGACAACGATACCGATGGCGGGTTAAATGTTCGTGTACGTTACTTGTACATTACCTCCAACTCCGTCAAATGTTTCTTGTTAATTATCCACAAACCGGGCGAGTTGGCCGTGCGGTTAGGGGCGCGCGGCTGTGAGCTTGCATCTGGGAGATAGTGGGTTCGAATCCCACTGTCGGCAGGCCTGAAGATGGTTTTAAGTGGTTTCCCATTTCACACCAGGCAAAAAAATTCCACAATATTAATTTGATTTTTTATAGCTCTTTTCATTGGTACAAAGCTGCTGCTGCTATTTGCTTTACGTCGCACCGACTCAGATAGGTCTTATGGCGACGATGGGACAGGAAGGGGCTAGGAGTGGGAAGGAAGCGGCCGTGGCCTTAATTAAGGTACAGCCCCGGTATTTGTCTGGTGTGAAAATGGGAAACCACGGAAAACCATTATCAGGGCTGCCTACAGTGGGGTTCGAACCCACTATCTCCTAATACTGGATATTGGCCGCACATAAGCGACTGCAGCTATCGAGCTCGGTATTGGTACAAAGAGTTTAGATACAAATAATAGTTTTTAGTGCAAAGAATGAATATGGATAATAACTTACTAATAAAATGGAATTTTTAGTTGCTGATCTACTTTACGTTGCTTTACGTTGCGCCGAGACAGATAGATCTTATAGCGTCTATGGGATAGGGAAGGCGTAGGAGTGGGAAGGAACCGGCCGTGGTCTTATTTAAGGTACAGCCCCAGCATTGGCCTGGAGTGAAAATGGGGAAAACCTTGGAAAACCATCTTCAGGGCTGCCGACACTGGGGTTCGAGCCCACTACCTCCCGAATGCAAGCTCACAGCTGCGCGCTCCTAACCGCACGGCCAACTCGATCAGTATTACTAAACTGAAATTAGAGATATGTTTATCTACTTATCATAGCCTACCCGTATTTAAATATGATCGTGCATCCGAGAGATGGTGGGTTCGAATCGTACAGTCGGCAGCTCTGAAGATAGTTTTCACACCAGACAAATGCTGGGGCTCTACCGGAATTAAGGCCAAGGCCGCGTCCTTCCCACTCCTAGGCCTACCCTATCCCATCGTCGCCATAAGACCAATCTATGTCGGTGCGACGTAAAGCAGATTATTAAAAACTAGCTGTAGTACACGGCGCTGCCAGGGTGGTTTCTGAACTTATACCTTTAAGATTTGTATCACCAGTTTGTTATGTGTGAAGTGAATTTTTATAGAATTCCTTTTTGACTTGCAGATTGATATATTACGATCTATTATGTAGTTTTAAAATTATTAAGAAGTGTTTGATTTCAAGTTTTAGATTATTTAATTTTCGAGCAAAACTTCGTCCTTATGGAAGCTCGAATCGACTGGGAAGTATCTGATCCTATCAAAAATTAATAAGTAATAACTATATGTATTTAGCCGTCGCACTATAGATACGATGTACAGGATTTGACCTGTCAGTAAGACTGTCCCCCTCTCGCCCCCCACCCCTAAGAGATAAAAATTCGGTATTGTCATCGTTCATCACAGTGACTCTGAAAACTTAGATTCGACACTATTTTTGATTATTTTTATAACTCACCCCATTCACCCCCACCCTAAAGGGGGCTGAACATGAACTTTAAAAAATTCGGAGTGTCACTATTCATGTCAGCGACCACGAATACCATGTATTCGATACTATTCTAGATTATGTTTATAACTTACCCCCCTCGCCCCCTGCCCATAAGGGTGCTAGGTGTATCTTACCCCCACGCGGTTTGACTCCTGATACTAAGTCATAAGTGTACCAAATTTGCTTGAAATTGCTCCAGTAGTTTAGGAGGAGGTGTAATACATACACACATAGAAGCAAACAATGACATTTATACATATTATTTTTATACCTTAAATCCCCGCCCAAAGGAGTCCTATGAGTGTCCTACAAAACAGTTTTTTTTTTCTGATAGTAAGTCATACATATACCAGTTCTGGTTGGCAGTTATGCCCAAACGTACACGCATAATCTCACTGCTCTAGAATCCTGGAGCTGACGTTGCCATGGTTACGGCAGTTCATTTCTTTTATCCGATTCCTAGAGCAGGAGTAGTGTGGTGCCAATATCTCCATAACAGTTGGTTTGAGGGCCTTAAAACATGGTTCTCGAGCCCGTAGGGCTGACCGAGTTTTGTTCTTTGCATCGAGGGGCTTAAAATGAGCTATGTCTCGTCCTTGTAAGACAAATTCGATATTTCGCCTATATTAGCCTGTTATTTTTATATATCCGCCCATCTCGCCCCCCTCTCGAATTGTTTTGAAAATAAAATACATGTTACTCACTGACAATGTAGCTTTCTATAGGTGAAGTAATTTTTGAAACCGGTTCAGTAGCTTTTGAGTCTATCCGTTACAAACAAATACACAAAATATTAGTATAGAAGAATATCCCACTGTCGGTAGCCCTGAATATGGTATTCCGTGGTTTCCCATTTTCACACCAAGCAAATGCTGGGACTGTACCTTAATTAAGGTCATGGTCGCTTCCTTTCCACACCTAAACTCTCCCTGCCCCATCGCCGCTATAAGACCTGTCTGTGTCGGTGTGACATACAGCAACTTCCAACAACAACAACAGAAAATATTATCGTTGTCAATAAGTAAATCGAAGTGAATAATACAACGGTCGATTTTAAGATTTTGAAGGGGATGTTAAAGGGGAGTCGGAATTCTAAAATTCCATTTCTGACATCAAGTTTCTTATTTTACAAAATAGTATACATTTTTGATATTATTTTCGCGTCCAGATTATTAAGAAACTTGTTCTAGAAATATTTTTTTGATAATTAATACTACGGTTTTAGGGCCGTATCTGTCATGGAAATGCTGCCAACGTAGGAAAGAACTGGGGGTGATAATCAGGAAGAAGACAACCTTCTCTATCAGTTTCGGAAATGCAGAGGTTTCAAGAGATGCATTTGAAATTTGGTCCTAAAATGGTCTGCTTTAATATGGCAGTAATTTCACTGACACAGTTTCTCATTATTGCCAGTGACTGTTCTAGAGTTCTACTCCGCAACTTACTACACAGCAGACTCTAGAGAGTTATCAGAATTCAAAGTTCGATGACGCGTAAGGGTGATTTGACTTGCTGTGTTGCTGTGTCGCACTAACAGATCGAAGGTTTTCACCGACGTAAGGATGGGATTGGGAAGGTAGCGGCCTTAATTACGGTACGGCCCCAGCATTTGCGGGTGTAGAAATGGAAAACTAGGGCTGCCGACGGTGTGATTCGAACCCACCATCTCCCGAAAGCAAGCTCACAGCTACGCAACCCTAACCACACGGACAATTCGCTTGGTTCGAAAGTAATCATTCCGTGCCATAATAAAAAGTGACTGAAGCCTTGTAAGATAGTCTCTGTGATGAATGCGAATGGCGCCTGCCGTAGGAGGTAAACTGCGTCTCAGAATAGAGTAGGGAAGAGTAATTTGTGAGTTGGCAGAGAAGTTTGGGAGCACAATCACCTAGAAACAGTCTTGGTAATTAACTGTACTTCGTTGAAGTTCCAGAAATGGAACACGAAATCCTCCAGTCCGAGGAACACAACGATGACCACCCAGCTATGATGTCCGAACAGGAGAAAAATGAAGTGAAAGGCGCCTTATTGCAGAGTTTTCTGCACAGTATGAATTTGTATTCGCCAGATGGAGAGCTGAAACCCCTTCGACTATAGCGCTAAAAAGGTTTTTCGATGTTTCCCTCTTTCATATCAGGAAAATGCTAGGATTGTACCTTAATTATGGCCACGTCTGCTTCTTTTTCACTCCTACTTTTTCCACCCCATCGCTGCTGAAGACAACAGTGTACTCTGCTAATAGTATAACAGTCCCAAGTTTTGCTACTCGTTACGTTCTCTTAACCATGTTCTGAAGATGTAACTCAATTTCGTAATGACTCTCAATACTTGATATAGAAATCTTCATAAGATATCTGATAATTTTTCTCTCTGAACTAAAACAAATAAATAAAAATCACCAACTTGCTGTGAATGTACTTTAGTGGAATTCATCTATAGGAAGTGGAGAGAGAACGTCATGGAGCAGCAGATAGGAACTTTGTTAATTTTTCTTCTGAATGGAGTCCGTTTCGCTAATTAGTAGCACTCAAACAATAGAACCAAAATAGAACGTTCAGTTTAAAATAAAAGGATTTTAATTTAGTATCAAACGCAATGTTCTCATATTCGAATGGAATGAATTCTGCGTTAGTTGATGTTGTTTGTTGTTTAAAGGGGCCTAATAGCTAGGTCATCGGCCCCTTTTGCGTTAGTTTATTATTATCATAATTATATGCAATTCATTTAGAATGAATCCCATTTGAACCTTTTTCTACTTGTCTTATGTCGCACCAACACAGACAGGTCTTACGGTGACGATTGGACAGGACAGACCTAGGATTAGTACCGTGAGTAAGCTACCCTGACCTTAATTAAGGTAAAGACCCGCGGAAAGCTATATTCATGAATGCCTACAGCAGAGTTTTTTCCAGTTATTTCCTTATTTTAACACCTAGGTACTTATGTTCATTTCCCAAAGTAACGTTCATCAGAAAAACAGGTCGATTTGTGATTTCCGACAAAAGTGTAGCGTTACAAAAATGTTCCCATGTTCGGACTGGGAAGACTTGGGAGAAAGGAGACGAGCTGCTCTACTAAGTGGTATGTTCAGAGCTGTCATTTCACGCCATCTCTCCAATGGCATCATCCACAAAAAGCTTTATTTCTGATTCTACTTCTTTACTCATATATGTATAGGAAAATATAAAGGTCCAAAAATAATGGCTTGAGGAATTCCCCTCTTAATTATTACGGGGTCGGATAAAGCTTCGCCTACTTTAATTCTCTGAGATCTATCTTCTAGAAATATAGCCACATATTCGGCCACCTTTTTGTCTAGTCTATATGCATTCATTTTTTGCCAGAAGTCTCCCATGATCCACCCTATCAAATGCCTTCTACAGATCAATCGTGATACAGCCCATTTTGACCTCCTGAATCCAAGATATCCGCTATATTTTACTGGAATCCTACAAGTTGATCTTCAGTGGAATAACCTTTCCAAAACCCAAACTGCCTACCATCGAAGCAGTTATTAATCTGGCAAACATGTCAAATGTAATCAGAAAGAATACTTATTCAAAGCTTACATGTAAAGCATGTCAAAACTGACTGGCCTGTATTTTTCGGCTTTAGGTATATCACCCTTTCTTTTATACCCGGGGGCTACTAAAGCAACTCTCCATTCATTTGGAATAGGTCCTTCATACAAACATTAATAAAATAAGTACTTCAGATATGCTACTATATCCCAAACCATTGTGTATAGTATATCCCCAGAAATCTTATCAATTCCACCCGCTTTTCTAGTTTTCAAATTTTGTATCTTGTTGTAAATATCATTGGTATCATAGTGAAATTGTAATACTTCTTTAGTATTAGTCACCTCCTCTATCTGGACATTATTCCTGTAACCAACAATCGTTACATTCTGCTGACTGAATGCTTCTGCCTTTTGAAGATCCTCGCATACACACTCCCTTGTTCATTAATGATTCCTGAAATGTCTTTCTTGGAACCTGTTTCTGCCTTAAAGTACCTATACTTTCCCTTCCATTTTTCACTAAAATTTGTATGACTGCCAAATACGCTTGCCATCATGTTATCCTTAGCTGACTTCTTAGCTAGATTCAATTTCCTAGTAAGCTCCTTCAATTTTTTTCCTTACTCCCACAGCCATTTCTAACTCTGTTTCTTTCCAATCTGCACCTCCTCCTTAGTCGCTTTACTTCTGTGTTATAATATAGTGGCTCTTTACCATGCCTTACCACCTTTAAAGCTACAAACCTGTTTTCACATTCCTCAATAATTGCTTTAAACCCATCCCAGAGTTTGTTTACATTTTTATTTACCGTTTTCCACCGATCATAATTACTTTGTTTAAACTCCCTAAAGCCTGCTATATCAGCCATATGGTTCTGCCTAATGGTCCTACTATTAAGACCATTCTTTCTATCACATTTATTTTTAACTACGACAAGAACAGCTTCGTGATCACTAATACCATCTATTACTTCGGTTTCTCTATAGAGCTCATCTGGGTTTTACCAGCACCACATCAAGAATATTCTTCTCTCTAGTTGGTTCCATCACTTTCTGAATCTTCTGTCCTTCCCATATTAACTTTCTTGTTATTTGTTGGACATGCTTCCTGTCGTTTGCATTACCTTCCCAATTGACATTTGGTAAATTGAGATCTCCGGCTGCAATCACCTCAGTAGCTACCTCAGCAGCGTCCATACTTAAAAAAAGAAACCAACCCCATGACGCAACAGTCCCGAAGGGCCATGACCTATCAAGCGACCGCTGCTCAGCCCGAAGGCCTGCAGATTATGAGAAGTCGTATGGTCAGCACGACGAAACCTCTCGACCGTTATCCTTGAGTTGCTAGACCGGGGCCGCCATCTCACCGTCAGAAGCTCCTCAATTGTAATCACCCCTCAGATCCAAGTAAAAATCCCTGACCTGGCCGGGAATCTACTTAAGAAACGAGGTTTCCACTTCCGGAGCTGCACATGACCCTGACGTTCACTCAGTCTACACCAAAAATGAGTACCGGATTAATTCCTGAGGGCAAAGGCGGTTGGGCGTAGAGCTAAGCACTCTACCCCAACATGTGCCGAGGTTACTGATAGTGGAAGCCTTTGCCTTCCACCCCTCCCAGGGCCTTCGTGGCCTGTACGGAGATGACTTTGCTTTGCTAGCGTCCATACTGCTATAGCCATAAATGACTGAGACATCGGTAGCCTATATTATAAAATACGAAGGAAACCTCATAGAGGCTCAACCCTGAGTAGCCTTCACCTACCATGTGGTCGCTGCTCAGTCCGAAAGCTTGCCGATTACGAAGTGACGCATGGTCAACGCGATGAATCCTCTCGGCCGTTATTCATGGCTTTCTACACTGGGGCAGCTATCTCACCGACAGATAGCTCCTCAATTGTTCTCACGTAGGCTGAATGGCCCAAGAACCAGCCCTCCGAAGCTGGTGAAAGTCCATGTCCTGGCCGAGAGTCAAACCCGGGACTTCCGCGTGAGAGGCAGACTTGCAACCACTATACAGTAAGGTAAGAGAATAGCCTATTTTAGTAGTGACCGGTCCGGTTAGTCCTTCTTAACGTGATGTTTGAAACTGTACATTTCTTATTGCAGACGTCCTCATTTACGCACAAGACACCACACTGTTAACAGACATAGAAATCTGCTATAGCTAAATGCATCCCTACAGATTGGGTTGTGTCAGTAAGATCATCTGACCGTAAAACTAAACCAAATCCAAGTGTACGACACACGACACACTCATGACACCACCAGGATGTGGGGAAAAAATAGCTAAGGAGAAATGTTCGGCGTTGCTATAAATACTTTTCGAGAGTCGTGTAATAGACAAGTGTTCCGATCGATAACTTCAAACTAAGGTATGCATGGTTCAATGCATGTCATCATCATCATCATAACATCATTTCTCCTTATCCAGCTGACACCGGGTGGGGCACATATTGTTTCTCACCACTTCATCCTTTGTCTCCACCATTCCTCTCCACCAGTGTGTTCTAGTCCAGGGTCCGTTAACCTATGCTGTTCTTCAAAGTATCCATCCATCGTAATCTTGGTCTTCCCCTGGCATCTGTCTTTCCAGTGCTGTCTTGGCAGTCTTTCTTTTTCCATCCGCTTGACATGTCCAAACCATTTCAATCTGTTCCGTTCCAGTTTATCATTTTTTCACATTTATCTCCTTTCGTACGTCTTCATTTCTCAGTGTATTACTTCTCGCTTTCTGTATCACACTCCTCAGGAATTTCATTTCAGCTGCCTGTACTCTATTCTCATCTCTCTTGAGTCATTTTCCAGGTTGCTGCTGCATATATTATAGGTAAATGATATCCCTTGTACATTAATTCTTTAGTCTTCACTGGTTCATCTTTATTCCATATTAATTTCCTTACTTGGTGGTAGAAGGCACTCCCCAGTTGTATCCTTCTACTAATTTCCATAACCAGTTTTCCATTTTCTATCAGTTCACTTCCCGAGTGTTTGTAGCGTTCTACTATTTCCAGTTCCTTGTCTCCAATTTTGATAGTTCCTTTTCTATTTCCTCTACTCATCAACATTTCTTGCTCTTCTCCACGTTGATCCTCAATCCCCATTGTTCAATCCTGCATGTGAAGTCTTAAAATAAAAAGGTTATTCCCTGTTGTTCAAATTTCGATACAACCGAGGGCTTCGTTGACACGATCGCCATATCAACAGTCAAACAAGTCTATAAACTTACCTGCTTTCTTTAAAGGTTATTCTAAAATATTTCAAACTTTGAGACCTACATTTTGAAACAAGAATTAAAAACTTGATCGTCAACGAGCAAAGTTCCAACGCTAACAACAATTACAATGAAGCTTCGAACTCATTATAGGAAGAATTTCTATCTCAGCTTATTCCACATAGTAGCTGGAGGAAGGAGTATTACTTCATATATAAAATAAGACATTCTTCTTTACAGAGCCTCATAATTCTGAAACTCTATAACCTGTCAGGGTAGAGATAACAAGCCTTTTTAAAAAAGATTCAACAAGATACGCCAGAGAGAAGTTTAATCTATACAAACTACAGCGGAGTCTCAACTTTTCGAAGCACCAGGTTCACTATTGCTACTGTTTTGCTACATCGATGTTAAACTTTAGATAGTTACCTTAGCAACTTTAATTTTCACTTTTGGGCTTTGGTCTAGTCCAGTTAACGCCTCTCGCCCAGTGAGATGTACTTGTAGAACAAGCAACCTCGTGCTGAGGCCAAATGTTACTTCTACATAACGTCTTACTTTTGTCGGAATTCTCCCTAATGCACCTACACATTTCCCACATCTGACTTCAAGTTAACTAAAGAAGGGGGTGTTTTTTCCATGGTGATCGCCGACGTCTGGCGGATGGGATATGGTACTTGAATAATAATAATAATAATAATAATAATAAGAAGAAGAAGAAGAATAACTGCCACACTCTGCTTTGAGTTGAAGCTTCAACTGACTGTATTCTTTATCATGATGATTGATAAGCCTGAAGAGGAGATAAACAACGTGGTCAACTAGCTGCTTGAGGAAAGTGGTGGTGATGATTATAGTTTTAAGAGGAAGTACAACTGTGTATCCTTCCTCCCTTAGCACTTTAAAAACGTAAGAGGACTGATCATTTGAAGAAGGAGGGTATCGGCAAAAGGTAAAGTCCATGCAAGGAATAAAAATGAAATTCTTCTTTTTTCTTCAAATACCACATCCGGTCCCCAGACGTCAGCGATCACCCTGGAAAAAACACCCCTTCTTTAGTTAACTTGAAGAGTTGTTCGGTGTTGTTGATGGAAGTCCAGTCTTTGATGTTTCGAAGAGATGACATCGATGGTCTACTAGCTTCTCTCTTGCCTGCTATCTTTCCTTGTGATAGGGGGTGTAGAATCCCGTACTTTCTACCTCGTAGAACAGGGCCTCTCAAGGTGCATGCGCCAGTGCATTGCGCTGTGCACGGTGCAAAAGACGACTTCGCTTGGCTGACCAGAGTGCAGATCCCAACTCCTCGATTTGGAGCAATAGTGCTGTCTCTCTCTTTTCCCACGCCTGCCTCCCTCTTCCTCACTTGCTTCGTAGCGCTCCAAATCCGAGCCGAGTTGAGCCTAGCTTAGCCGAGTAGCCCAGAGACAAAGCGTTGGTCCGAGCCGAGCCGAGCCGAATGGGACAGATGCACTGTGCACAGGAACTCTGCGCTTCAGTTTACACGCGTGAGATTTTGGGCGTTTGAGACGCCCTGTCGTAGAACATGGCCTAAATAAGCTGTTATTCTGACTGATGATGTTTTCAGCTAACGTTCAGCACTACTCAGCTTAACACTTCATTGTTGGTTACAAAATCTTTCCAGGCTATTCTGAACATTTTCCTATGTAATCACGTTATGTATGTTCATAGAGGAAGCTTTGAGAATCCAGGTATATATTCCATAAAACAGTGTTGACCAGATGTAACATCTCAACAGCTTTTGCCTTATTTTGAGGAGCCTGGGAACTTCTGAACGGAACTCCGCTACGCAGGTCGTTCATTCAAAAGGCCGGACTCCCAAATAGACTGCAGTGTTCATTATTTTACTTACAAAACCTAGTATCATCGGGGTCGGAAGAGAACAAGAACTGCCCAAAGAAATTCGGATCAGTAATATGAAAGTAAACAGCTTGGCACAATTAGGCTATGCCAGACTCAGATAGGGTATCCGTGGGAACCGAACCACGCTCCCCAGATGGAAGCACCTGCAGGTTCTCATTTCAGTCGCATCTTACAACATTCAGGGGACACCGTGGAAGTTTTCTCTACTCCTAGCTCTTTCCAATCCCATCGTTGAAGAAAATCTGTATGCACGCCGTGAAACCACTAGCAAGTAAAATAAGAAACACTGCATAATATTTGGAAGTCCGGCCCATTGAATCAAAGTTCGGTTTAGAAATTTCCGGGCTTCCCATGGGCCGAAATTTGAATTTTCCAGGCTAGAGGACTGAACATTTGTGTTAATACATTTTTAGCACGGAACACACCACACTATCATCCACACAGACTCATAATAAATGAATACATCCCTCCACAGGAGGTGAGCGTTAGGAAGGGTATTCAAACGTAAAATTAAGTTGAAATCCAAATGTGGGAGACAGACATCAGACCCGTGACTCCAGAGGGCATGGGAAAGGGGAAGGTGACAGAGAAACGCTGGTACATTTTCAAAATAGGCCGATGACCGGGATGTTAGGCCCCTTAAAACAACAAGCATCACATATTCAAAACATTGGTGGCCTATGCATTAGGCTGTGTAAACGGAAGGATGACATCATGGTCCAAACTAGACATAAACGTAATGTCTAGTTGCCGTTTGTTGTGTTGATGTATTACAGTAGTCTTCAAATGGGAAGCTGTTTCTGTTAGGGCCGAAGACTTGTGAACATTAATGCAAGTTAGCTAACCAGCAGTACTTGCTTGCATAATTATTCACTTCCTCCTCTTCCCTTCATTTCTGGGAATGGGATGCAAAATGCGATTCCTCTAGTTCCGTGTGTTACATATGTGTAACATTGAGAATTTAGAATTTTCTTGTCGCTAAGAAACATCTCTGCAGCTAATGCCCACTGTGACAGATTAGTAACAATATGTACCATGGAGTTTTCAAACATGCATAGAATCTGTATAGAACAATCCTATAAATGAAATTCTGAATGCTAATAACATTTTTCCTGGGCGGTAAAGAGTAAGAGTTACTTCATTTTGCTATTTGTTTTACGTCGCACCGACACAGAGAGGTCTTATGGTGACGATGGGATAGGAAAGTCCTAGGAATGGAAAGGAAGCGCCCGTGGCCTTAATTAAGCATTTGCCTGGTGTGAACAAAGAAACCACGGAAAACCATCTTCAGGGCTGCCGACAGTGAGGTTCGAACCCGCTATCTCCCGGATACGAGCTCACAGCTGCGCGCCCCTAACCGCACGGCCAACTCGCCCTGTGAGAGTAAGAGCACCTTATTGATAAAGGCAGTACTTGTAATGTGTATTAGTGAAGCATTGCCTAAATTGATAGTATTCTACCTAACAATACATTTATTTTTCCCGAAACTCATTTCCGAGTGTATATTGAACCCTTGGGCCAAAGGTCATGGGTTCAATATGAAATTAAATTTTATTCAACATTAGTCCTGCCGCGTTACAGAAATGGCTAAATAACAATAGCCGATAAAAATATAATGTTAATTTATGGCTTAGTTGGGGAAGTAAATACAGCTGGCGTTTTGCTCCCTTGTGCCGGACTGAGTGGCTCATGGCCTTCTGACTCCAACTTGGCAGGTTCGACCCTGGCTCTGTCCGCTGGCATTTGAAGGTGCTCGAATACGTCAGCCTCGTGTCGGTAGATTTACTGGCCCTTAAGGAACTCCTGTGGGATTAAATTCCGGCACCTCGGCATCTCCGGAAACCATAAAAGTAGTTAGTATGACGTGAAGCCAATAACAATATTACCATAGCTTCAGAATCGCCCGGTTTTTTCTTGTAAATCAGACAGTGCAGAGTATAAGCATGGATGATGACTCTCCACCACAAGTTAAGGAAAAACTTCATTTATAATAACAATACTACTAATAATAATATTATTTAACAATAATAATGTTATTGATTTTCCGTCCCACTAACCGGAACGAGGCTGGCGTATTTGAGAACCTTCAAATACCACCGAGCTGAGCCAAGATCGAACCTGCAAAGTTGGGGTCCCCTTCACTTATGTTGTTGGCTCTGGGCTTATTGTTGTGAATTGTCGCCTGATATTGGTTCCGTAAGTACAGTGGATAGCGAGGAGGTACTGCACGTATTCTGTCCCGAGTTGGTATGCCTACAATAAGTAATCAAGATCAGGTAATGTTGCTTAGCAAGCATGTTCACGTAGATTTCGAAGGTATCTGTCAGCATTCGAAAATGATTATTATGATAGAAAATTACCTTCGGGAAAATGGATGCAGATAAATAGGTTTCGGGAAAAAAAGAAGTACATTCGGCAAAATTACTCGTCGGAAAATTCTGGAAATAAGTGATAAAGGCGTAGTGTCTTAACTGAAGATTTCATTTTCAAATCTCGTCTCACCGAGCTCGATAGCTGCAGTCGCTTAACTGCGGCCAGTATCCAGTAATAGCAAGATAGTGGGATCGAACCCCACTGTCGGCAGCTCTGAAGATTGTTTTCCGTGGTTTCCCATTTGCAAAGAAAGCAAATGCTGGGGCTGTACCTTAATGAAAACCACGGCTGATTCCTTCCCATCCTAGGCCTTTTCTATCGCATCGTCACCATCTGTGGCAGTGCAACGTAAAGCAAATTGCAAAAAAAAAAAAAAAAAAAAAAAAAATCGTCTCATGCATTATTTCAATCATCGTCTGAGGGAACTAGAATGGGATTCACTCAGTCACATCATGTCAGCTGAGAAAATGTTGGTTATTATTATTATTATTATTATTATTATTATTATTATTATTATTATTATTATTATTATTATTATTATTATTATTGTACAATCCTCCCGCAATAGCTACAGCTTGCCCAAGGACAAAGAGTACCTGAATAACATTAAGAGAATTTTTTATTTGCCCTTCATACAATGATAGGCTGCCTAAAACTGACAAAGTATACCATAACACTTAAATTTTGTATGTATGCTTACCCATGAAGAGTTTCTGAAGTTAATCCTTCTCGTATGCAGTACTATACAGAATGTCTCAAACTTTTTGGGTCAGATTGAAACAGTGATACCGGGCGAGTTGGCTGTGCGCGTAGAGGCGCGCGGCTGTGAGCTTGCATCCGGGAGATAGTAGGTTCGAATCCCACTATCGGCAGCCCTGAAGATGGTTTTCCGTGGTTTCCCATTTTCACACCAGGCAAATGCTGGGGCTGTACCTTAATTAAGGCCACGGCCGCTTCCTTCCAACTCCTAGGCCTTTCCTATCCCATCGTCGCCAAAAGACCTATCTGTGTCGGTGCGACGTAAAGCCCCTAGCAAAAAAAAAATACAGTGATAGTGGGTCCAGAACCGATTATATTGATATATGAAACCAATGGTCGGAAATGCGTATTTGTTGTGATATGGATATACACAACGTACACCACAAAACAACGTAGCTCATAGTAAGTGACGACCGCGAGTCTGAATGTATGCATGACAACGGCGCATGAAGTTTTTTCGTACTCTCCCAAAGATCCCTAGTGTCTTTTGTACCAGGAGACAGGCACCTTTGGCCCTAGCAAGCAGGTCTTCATCCGTTTCTACGGGTTTTTTTACACTTGATGTAACCCATAGAAGAAGAGTCGAGAGGTGTGAGATCCGGCGATCGCGATGGTCATGGAGCAGGACTTCCACTTCCAATCCTGCGATGAGGGTACATGTTGTTCAGGTACTCGTGGATATTAACATCGAAGTGGGCTGGTGCATCGTCGTGTTAAAACCACATCCTTTCGCGGACAGCAAGGGATACAGTCTCCAGGAACTGTGTCAGCACATCTCGCAGGAACACCGGGTAACGTGGACCAGTCAAACGGGGAGGCAGCAAATAATTCTTATTAGATGATCATGGAAAATGCTCGTCCATACTTTGACAGAGAATAGTTGCTGGTGGCCACCGATGTGGGTGGCGTTGGGACTGTTCTCACTCCAGACCTGGCTGTTGCAGCTGTTGAAAACACCATCACGGTTGAATGAGGCCTCACCCGTGAACAATACAAGCCGCAAAAAGTTCGGCACTACAGCAGTGCGGTGGATAATCCATTAACAGAAGCGAACGTGGTGCTCAAATTCCTTTGGTCTCAGTGCTTGCACTCGTTCTTTAATAGAGGTGTAATACCTGTTCCACCAGTACTCTCCACACTGTATCCTTCGAAGTGTGTGTTTCACGGGCAAGTTGACGGGGGCTTATTGTGGCTGGTCGGCCACACGATCCAACACCATCTCCTCAAAGTCCGGTGTTCGGACATGTCTTTGGCGGGAACCCTGGCTCTTCGTGGCGTAAACGACTCCACCTCTTGTTAGTTGGGATCTATGGAGATAAACGTCTTCCAATTAGGATGACGCCTGTTGGGAAAACGTTCTCTGTACATTCGTGCTGGTTTACAGGCACTACGTCCTGTCGCACCATGCATTAAATGTACAGTCACCTCACCATTGCTCTGATTGCTTCCACCGTCAGCAACACATCTCACCTCTTCATGTACCTCGTAACATTTCTGGGAGAATGCTCCTGCAATTCTAGATCATATTCTGTTGTGCCTAACATTCCTAAACAAGTCCCACCGTGGGCATGAACCAAAAACATGAGTTACGGCAGCGGGATGATGCATGTATCAGTGCTAACTGAGGGCATTTTGAACAATTCATACGAGAAAGATTTTCATGTAGTATTCTAGTATCTAGTACATTTGGATTAAGTAAACTAGAACCAGAGCTGTCCCAGTAATAACTCTGTAAATGGTTGGTAATTTCATTCCTCAGTTGTCTCAGGGGAAACCCCAAATTATACAACGTTCTGTCCATCATCCTTGATATTTTTTTTTCTTCCAAGTTTCCAGTTCATTATTTTTGCAGGCCAGAAAAATGTTTATAAGTACACTTCCTTTTAAAACTAAGACAAGGGAGAACAAATTCAGTAGTAATTTGCGATTTAGAAGAATATCTTTCTCTGTAATAATCACATACTTTGAGTAACTGCTAGAACTACGTAGAGGAGAGAAGTGTGTCACTTTTCATCTTCCAGATATGTTCTGGTGACTGAAGATAGCACAGTCTTCACTTTATCTCTTGTCAGGCTCGTGCAGGAAATAGAAAAGTCCATTCCTCTGCTCATGTGTTACCGACCTCCCAGGAGACATACACATTTGGATTTATTTGTGTCTCTGTAACAACACTTGAGAAAGAAAGTCAAATGCAACTTCGTGAAAAAATAACGAAGTGTAAAATTCTAAGTAGATACAAAAGAGCAAGAGACGAAATATTATTTTCAAAATAATACACAATTAGAAACTGAAAATACTGGGTGTAACATTAAGGTATGTCCAAACTTTCAGGAGACATTCTTCATACACATAGAAGAAGAAATTTTCTAATATGGGCATGGGTTCGGAAACGCTTCATATACATGTTGTTTCCACGTTACAATTCATTCTATACAACTCTACATAGAACATTAATAATCGGAAACACACAGGGGCAGAAAGTACCGGCATATTATATGAAATTCCTTCTTTCCTGAAATGTTCAAAATGCCCTCCGTTAGCATTGATACGGGCATGAAGAGACTCTACATCTTCAACCAGGATTCAGTGCGACCGCGTGATGATGCCTGTATGGCGTGCTGGTACGATCTGTTCCTGTGTGTTTCCCACTAAATATGTATTATACAAAATTCTATAAAAAGAGTTTTAACACGGAAATAAAGCGTTTCCGGACCCTATACATGTAATATATTGTTACGTGCCAGCCCTGTCTTGGTCCCCTTCGGTGCTTCCTCTCAACGACTAGTGAGTCTTACCTGAGAGCTCCCAACTGGCCTCGAGGGCATGGCCGGCCTTTCCGCGTAATTTTCTCTTCGTCTAATTTCCCCGTACGCTTTATGTAAGGTGCGACGAGAATGTTCCGTCTCTAGCCGAGTCCCAAATATTCCTGTACTGTATCAAGAGGATGCAAAAAGGAAGCTAGACGTGAACAGTGAGTGTTGGAGTTCAGCCTGGTTGAGTGACTCAGACGGTTGAAGCGCTGGCCTTCAGAGCCCAACATGGCAGGTTCCATCCTGGCTCAGTCCGGTAGTATTTGAAGATGCTCAGATACGTCAGCCTCGTGTCGGTAGTTTTATTGGCACTTAAAAGAACTCATGTGGGACTACATTCCGGCACCCTTGCGTCTACGATAACAGTAAACAAGGTAGTTAATAGAACGTAAAGGCAATGACATTAGAAAAATTTATTGTTGAAATTCAGTCATCGGACTAGAGCGACAGTAGTGCTGGTTGTCGTCTCTGTCCCGCCAGAGTCAGAGTATCGTCGTGTACGGAGCGGAGTACTGTGAGTACTGCCTTGGAATAATGTGTGTGTTTGTGCGCAGCGGTGCGAGGTGTTGGTAGTATGGCGGCAATACAGAAGTCGGCGACACAGGTAAATGAAGTAGCTAGTTGCTTTACGTCGCATCGACACAGATAGGTCTTATGGCGACGATGGGATGGGATGGGAAAGGCCTAGGAGTTGGAAGGAAGCGGCCGTGGCCTTAATTAAGGTACAGCCCCAGCATTTGCCTGGTGTGAAATGAAGTAGCATGTAGATTTTTGAGGGAATGTTACAACTAGCATGGAGATTAGAACGCTGTAGAATCAGAGTGTGAACAGCTGTCATGCGTCGAATTGGAGCAGCGTTAACCGTCGTTGCTGTTAGGAGTATTGTAATTCTCGCTAGTACTGCTAAGCCGAGCTGAGTGGCTCAGACGATTGAGGTGTTGCCCCTTCTGACCCCAACTTGCCAGGTTCGATCCTGGCTCAGTCCAGTAGTATTTGAAGGTGCTCAAATACGTAGCCTGGCATCAGTGATAAAGGGAAACGTCGACATTCTACGCCATCACTGATATAGTTCTTAGGATTCATACCTGTCCACCTCTGTGATGTAGTGGTTAGTGTGATTATCAGCCAACCCCGGAATCCCAGGTTCGATTCTCGGCTCTGCTACGAAATTTGAAAAGTGGTTCGTGGGATGGAACGGGGTCCATATAGCATCAGGAGGACAACTGAGTAGAGGGGGATTCGATTCCCACCTCAGCCATCCTCAAAGTCGTTTTCCGTGGTTTTCCGTGGTTTTCCGTGGTTTTCCACTTCTCCTCCAGGTAAATACTGGGATGGTACCTAACTTAATGTCCACGGCCGCTTCTTTCTCTCTTTTTCGCCTAACCATTCCAAACTTCCCATCCCCTCCCCCACAAGGCCCCTGTTCAGTATAGCAGGTGAGGCCGTCTGGGCGAGGTGCCGGTCCTCTTCCCCAATTACATCCCTCGACCCAAAGTCTCACGCTCCAAGACACTGCCCTAGAGGCGGTAGAAGTGGAATCCCTCGCTGAGTCCGAGGCAAAAACCAACCCTAGAGGGTAAATGGATTAAGATAGAAAGATTTTTTTTTAATTGTTCTACGGCGCACCGACACAGATAGGTCTTGTGGCGACGATGGGATATGAAAGGGTTAGGAGTGGGAAGCAAGCGGCCGTGGTCTTAATTAAGGTACAACCCCAGCATTTGCGTGTTGTGAAAATCGGGAACCACGAAGAACCATCTTCAGTGCGTCTGACAGAAGGGAATGGTTGGGAGTGGTAAGGAAGCGGCCGTGGCCTTAATTAAGGTACATCCCACCATGTGCCTGATGTGAAAATGGGAAACCACGAAAAACCATCTTCAGGGCGTCCAACAGTGGGGTTCGAACCCACTATCTTCCGAACACTGGATACTAGCCGCACTTAAGCCGCTGCAGCTATTGATCTCGGTAAGAAAGAAAGAAAGAAAGAAAGAAAGAAAGAAAGAAAGAAAGAAAGGAGGAAAGAATTGATACCTAATATTTTGTCTCTTCGATTCTCTTCTTTTTTTAAATACTATATACTATTTGAATATCCACCATTTCTAATTGAACGATGTAATTTCCATATGAAAATGTATGTATAAATTTAAAATATTGGCATTTGATATGCTTTGTCTACTAGGCTGCCCTTAAGTTAAGGAAGGAGTTCAAATAAGCAATACTGATCGAGCGAGTTGGATACATGATTTGGGTCACACAACAGGAAGCTTGTATTGGAGAGATGTGTGCGAACCCCACTATCAGTAGCACTCAAGATGGTTCTCCATGTTTTCCCATTTTCAAATCAAGTAAATGCTACAGCTATACCTTAATTAAAGCCACGGTCTCTTCCCTCCAAACCCTAGCCCCGTCATATTCCAACGTAATCATAAAACCTGCCTGTGTAAAACATAAAACATATAGCAAAATAACATACGTACAGGGAATATGAAAATAATGATTTTATTATTCTCGCGAGAATATTTCCTCTTAGATTATTTGGAATACTATTTTGCGGCTACTATGGTTCTTAAGGCGATGTTGCAGATTAACAAGCAGTAGTTTTTTTTTTTTTTTTACGTCGCACCGACACAGATAGGTCTTATGGCGACGATGGGACAGGAAAGGGCTAGGAGTGTGGAGGAAGCGGCCGTGGCCTTAACTAAGGTACAGCCCCAGCATTTGCCTGGTGTGAAAATGGGAAACCACGGAAAACCATTTTCAGGGTTGCCGACAGTGGGATTCGAACCTACTATCTCCCGAATACTGGATACTGGCCGCACTTAAGCGACTGCAGCTATCGAGCTCGGTGCAAGCAGTAGTGACCAGGGAATCTGCTCGCACATTGTTCTACATCTACACTGCAGTGGCCTAGTATATTTAGGAACTCCTCCTACACTAACTGATTGACCTTGTTGAAAGATATAACAAACGAATCAACCAAATATATTTCTTAAAAGTACAGGAGGCATTCATTTCCAGCTTTATTTATAGAAGAAATCTGGAATCATGCCATTACTTATCTTTCCTACTTCTTAATTGACTTCTTCACAAGCCATCATGATCTGAGATATAAATAGTATATATCCAAAGCAAACAGCTTTAATAGAGCTTCTTTGAAGTTTTTCCTGACAGATGAGAGCAATCAGTCAAAGAATTTGAATTTTTTTAAATAACAGACCCATTCTCATAGGAAAATACTTGTTACAATGGCAAGATGATTGTTACTGAAACTAGCACTAACTACCACATAATAATCACTGCCCTTGAATCGCCCTAAAATAAAGCCAACAGAGGTCACTTCTTGTGACATTAGACATGATGTACACATCGTTGACCGAGCAAGTGGTCGCGTGGTTTGTGCCACGTAGCTGTCAGCTTGTATTCAAGAAAGAGTAGGTCTTCCGTGGTTTCCCATTTACCGGGCGAGTTGGCCGTGCGCGTAGAGGCGCGCGGTCGTGAGCTTGCATCCGGGAGATAGTAGGTTCGAATCCCACTATCGGCAGCCCTGAAGATGGTTTTCCGTGGTTTTCCATTTTCACACCAGGCAAATGCTGGGGCTGTACCTTAATTAAGGCCACGGCCACTTCCTTCCAACTCCTAGGCCTTTCCTATCCCATCGTCGCCATAAGACCTATCTGTGTCGGTGCGACGTAAAGCCCCTAGTAAAAAAAATGTTTCCCATTTACACACCAGACAAATGCTGGGGCTGTACCTTAGTTTTTTTTTTTTTTTTTTGCTAGTTGCTTTACGTCGCACCGATACAGATAGGTCTTATGGCGACGATGGGACAGGAAAGGGCTAGGAATGGGAAGGAAGCGGCCGTGGCCTTAATTAAGGTACAGCCCCAGCATTTGCCTGGTGTGAAAATGGGAAACCACGGAAAACCATCTTCAGGGCTGCCGACAGTGGGGTTCGAACATAGTATCTCCCGAATACTGGATACTGGCCGCACTTAAGCGACTGCAGCTATCGAGCTCGGTGTGTACCTTAGTTAAAGCTACGGCTGATTCCTTCCCACTCCTAGTCCTTTCCTTTCCCGTCGGCACCATATGACCTCTCTGTGTTGGAGAGACGTGAAAGCAAGTTGTAAAAAAAAAAAAAAATACTCATTTAGATTTGTGTTTAGATTTATAATCTAAACTTTTAATATATTTTTGTATTATATTAGCATATCAGAGACTTTATTTTAAGTTCCTATTTCGCTTTGTTCTGAAATTGTATATTCTATTCAGCGTAGGAGCTATATGAATGTTCTCATTGTTCTCAGTGGCAAACTGTAATCAACAAATTCATTTCAGATTCTCAACTTATATTTAAAGTCTAGATTAGAAATCTAAGCCTCCATGGCTCAGGCGGCAGCGCGTCGGCCTTTCACCGCTGGGTTCCGTGGTTCAAATCCCGGTCACTCCATCTGAGATTTGGTGGACAAAGCGGAGGCGGGACAGGTTTTTTCTCCGGGTACGCCGGTTTTCCCTGTCATATTTCATTCCAGCAACACTCTCGAACATCATTTCATTTCATCTGTAAGTCATTAAACATTGCCCCAGAGGAGTGTGACAGGCTTCGGCATTTCATTAGAAATCTAAACTTTAATCAAACTTAAAGGTGGTATTTTGAATTAAGTAAAGGTATGTAAATTGCGTAAAAATAGCTTCCGGATTGCCTAAAAAAATCGTCAGATCAACAACTGTTTCTCTTAGGTTTACCGTAATATTATTTTGGTTCTTACAAGGGCTTCATCATATTAGCGAGCGTTGAGTTGTAGGTTTTCTGCTACTCTATTACATCGACATCGATCTGTTATAGGGTTCAATTATCTTGCAACAATTGAAAGAAATTGAGCTCCGTCCAGGACCGTTGTGTTTTTCTAAAGCATTTGCCACCCTGGACGATTTGTAGCATGCCGAGGCGTTACCTAAGTCGATAAGACTTCGTTCTCCTCTTCAATACATTTTCACACTTGCTCATGTTTTAGTAATACTATGACGGTCACGTCATGTGCCCTCCGGAGTGACCTGTTGAAGGTCTTTTCTGTTTGACCTCCATGGGTGACCTGCTCATTTTACCGCTGAGGTTGGGTGTGTGAAGGAATACATCCACGGTATTCCTTCCCTGTTGTAGGAGACGGCTGATAAGGTGACCAGGATCTCTTAAAATTACGAGCGACGGTTGGTGTCCATAGCTCCCCTAAATGAGTCTGATGTTACTTCCGCTGACTCGTTCCAGACTCTATTCTTTCATCTTTCATCAATCCGGTCATATTTGATTAACACTTGTTCTCGACTGAATCCGTCGGTATTCGATTTGCGAGGCTTATATAGTCTTTCATTTTCACGTCCATTGTGCCCCTTACCTTTCTTTCTCCGATACCCTCATTGCTGGAAGAGTTGGACCTCATCTATTTTTCACACTGATCAGTGTTAATAGAGCAAGGTTGCCCAAGTGTACTTCTTCAACACTACTACATCTGCGCGTCTGGGGGCGCACGGTGATACTGACGTAGGGAGAAAAGGAATCCCAATGTCGGTCTTAGCCTACTCCTGTCGAATAACACAAAGGGATCCGATCGAAGCTTACCGTCTCCATCCGAAACACCATCGACGTCATATGCCCTCACTCCTACTCTACGGGCCGAGATTTTGATGGTGAATTTTTTCACTATCGGAACTCGAACGAGTGTAAAAGCACAAGTGTAACACCATAGAGACCTGACGCCTTGTCATAGTTATCAGGCGAGTACGAGAAATCATGACCTCGTCACGAACGCTCTTCATCTACTTCATTTTCATCGTCTGCTGCTGCTCCTGATCGCAGAAGCGCAGTCCATGAGTCATTGTCCATCTGTCTCCTAGATAGGGGATTCGATCCACCAACGACCGCAGCATTTAAGTGTTTTTAGTGTGGCAACTCTGTGACGTCGGTTTCATACATACTAAAGAACTTCTGCAGGCACACAATTGTTTCAGTCTAGTGTCTCTTAAAACTCTATATCAATTAAAACAACATTAATAAATCTATTATTATTATTATTATTATTATTATTATTATTATTATTATTATTATTATTATTATTATTATTATTATTATTATTATTATTATTATTATTATTATTATGCAGTTATTCTCGGTATTCAGTAATCTAACAATGCAAGTAACTACGCAGTTTGAGTAACGTAGCTGTCGGCTTGCATTAGTCGGTTCAAACCCCACTGTTGGCAGTCCTGAGGATGGTTTGACGTGATTTCCCATTTTCACACCTGGAAAATGCTGAGGCTAGTTCTTAACTCTTACCCACTCCTAGCCTTTTCCTAGCCCATTGTCGCAATAAAATATATCTGTGTCGGTGCGACGTAAAATAGATGTTTAAAAAAGAAGTATCTAAGTTTAGTGAAACTCTATTGACCTTCTGATGTTCTTCTGTTACAGGTCCTTCATATCCCTGTACAGAACTTCCCTCACAATGATGTAGGTTTCTAACACCACTGTTTTCTGCAGCTTAATGCAGATGTTCTTCTTGAGGCTTGTCTGATGAACTGCATCGTTCCGCTAGTGGGGAATTTGTCCTTGGGTTCCTACCTCATCTGGAAAAATGACACCTCGGTCCTCACTTTTCATTGGCCAGATGCATGTAATTGTAGACCCCACTATATTATCTGATCAGTTACTTTATACCATCGGGGGCAGGAATTGTAATATTGATAATTTCTTTATTATTATTATTATTATTAACTGTAGTTTTCCGAGGAGTCACATTCTTTCCTCTTAAGATAACATGGATTAAGGCTGTTAATATTATTGTTTGCCCTAAAAGAGCTTATTCCGGAGAATTTGCAAGTGGCATAGAGACCACTCTGCCACAAAAGAGTCAGTCATTGCTGATGTTATGTTCCTCTCTCAGTTTATTGTTCATTTCCAATCTATATATTAATGATTTCCACATCCAGCAAAATTATTGCCTAGGTTTAAGGTGTCTTCCATTATCTCACTCGTTATGGTCCTTAATTTCCCTAAACCAAACACTTTTTCGAGGTATCGGAAATCTTTCTCTGTCTAAGTTATTGTTACGAGTGACGTATAACCTCGCTGTGTTGCCCTTAAACGAACAAAGAACATCAACATCACAATTTTCCTTATCGTAGTCACAGACCTGGTGAAGAGCGAAGGTGCTTTTGGAAGGTACTTCCTCTTTGGTGTTCCACGGTTTTCTCTTCGTCGCGACGTGGTAGTCGCGTGACATACTCACTGGCTTCTCCCCAAGGCGGTCGCGGTTCGAATCCCAGCTAATTCTTGTAATATTTTCAAAAATAAATATTACATCACTGTGATTTGGTTTCCACGAGAAACTGAAGATCCCGTGGTTATAATCACATCAATAGTCAAGTAAAGCCACAAAGCTCTGGGCTGAGTGGTTCAGACAGTTTGGGCGCTGGCCTTCCGATCCCAGCTTAACAGTTTCGATCCTGGCTCAGTGCGGTTGTATTTGAAAGTGCTCAAGCCTCGTGTCGATAGATTTACTGGCACGTAAAATAACTCCTACGGGACTAAATTCCAGAACCTCGGTATCTCCGAAAACCGCAAAAGTATTTAGTGGGACGTAAAGCTAATAACATTAATAATTTCTTTTCGTAAGTTGTTTTACGTCGCACCGACACAGATAGGTCTTAACGGCGACGACGGACAGGAAAGGGCTAGGAATGGGAAGGAAGCGTCCATGGCCTTAATTAAGGTACAGCCCCAGCATTTGCCTGGTGTGAAAATGGGAAACCACAGAAAACCATCTTCAGGGGTGACGACAATGGGTATCGAACCCTCTATCTCCCGAATACTGGATACTGGACTTAAGGAACTGCTGCTATCGATCTCGGTCTATTAATTATTAAGCTACAAACTTGCTTGCTTTATCTTCTCCTTCGTCCTGGTATATACAGTCGTTCGAACTACAGTTATTTATGTCATATGTCATATACAGTTAATTATGACATAATAAACTGTAGTAATTAAGTCAAAACGGACCATTGGTGACATCATGGTCAAACTAATAGATGGTCGCTCGAAGATGAATGGGCGCATGCTACTGTATTTTCCTCGCATTTTATCAGACTTAGGTGAATTTTATTTTGACATTAATTAAAATTAGCACGTAGATACAAACACTATTTATACCCATAAGAAACATAGTCTATCTGTTCATTTGTTTCTGAGAAAAGTATACCTGCGAGGAATTATACAATTCCATGCTCTCTTTCTTTTTCTGAAATAGAAAGTGTAGGGAAACATCATCAACAAAATTTTTCTACCTCATCCCTTTGAATTATTTAGCCTTACAATACTCCAACGAGTTTTCTATTTTTTTTTTTTTCAATAAACCTAGGTAGTTCTAAATGTTAGAAAACTGCCTAGCAGCGTTTAGAGCAATTATTTGCAATGGATGTTATCATTTACATTCTTTGTAAAAAGTAGAAACGTACACTAATTTAGACGGATTTTCGTGTATTACCTAGCTAATAAATCTCTTTGGCTGGGCTGAGTGTCCCAGATGGTGGAGTGCTGGCTTTCTGAGCTCAAGTTGACAGATTCGATCCCGGCTCAATGTGGTGGTATTTTCAAGGTACTCAAATACATTATCCTCATGTCTGTGATCTACCAGCACGTAAAAGAACTTCTGTGGGACTAACTTACGGCGCATCGGCATCTAACAAAACCATAATAGTAGTTCATGTGACATATAATCAATAACATTATCAGTAAATACCACTGATAACATTCTACTTGCTTTCAGTCATTATTTCAGCCAATAACAAGCAAGAAAGTTTTACATGATTGTTGATGTCGAGATTATAGCTGATGATGATGATGATGATGATGCTTGTTGTTTAAAGGGGCCTAACATCGAGGTCATCGGCCCCTAATGGTACGAAATGAAATGACAACAAAAAGTTCAAAAAATCCACTGACCAAAATAAATTAAAAATGCCATGAAAAATCAATGGCGAGATTATAGCCACGAGACCTCCAGTTTTAAGTGAAATCCGAACCACAACGATTGAATTTTCAAAAATCCCACATGAATTGCTTAAGATTTGAACCATGACTACCTTGGTGGGAAACTACTGCCAGAGGAACTCGGCTGTCACGTCACCTTTCTCAGTCAATCACATTTTGTGTAAGGAAGTGGAAGTGCTGGGCCACTCTTAAATATTAATTAATTGTTGTTCGGGAAATAGACCAAATGCGTGGCTTTCTTTCTCACACGTTTTAGTTTCAACTCATGTGGCGTCTCCTGGAGTGGGCTAAGAGGGTGTATTTTAATCCACTCCTAGTTTAATACGGGAAGTGAATATGCCACGCGAAATGCCGCTCTAACGGCGACGAGGAATGTAAAGTACCACATACGGAAGGGGCTTCTCTCTCTTTCCAAGCTGAAGTGAGAGTGAGAGAGAGAAATTTCGAGACAAAAACAACCTCCACTAGAAGACTTTGTTAGGACTCTCCTTTCAACAGGCTGGTAACTAAAATTCATCGCCTATCTCCTAATATAGATGAAATATTAGATTAACTGAATTCACTTAGTACTGTAATTCAGTCTTTCATGCTAGACAATGGTAACGATGGTTATGTTGAGAGAAAGTACAACTAGGCTATCATCCTCTCAACAGTAACAGGAGGGAAAATGGAAGAAGTCCAATTCTCGAAGATTAAAGGTACTGGTATAAGGGCTGGAAGGGCTTCGAAGGGTGTGAAAATGTAAAACACCATAGGCCTTTCAAACCTAATACCATCGGGATCAGAAGAAAACAAATACTGACCAATGAATGTCTGATAGGAAAGTAGAAAATGAGCAAACTGGCTCTAGTAAGTGGTGATAATTTGAGGCTTAACTAGAGGCCACATGGTTGGCAACCCACGCTCCCAAGTCGAGATCCTTTGAAGTCCCCTGTCAGTCCCTCGCAAAAAGTGATAAAGGAAAATTGCGAGCGATGTCGGCTATTTATCACAGAGTCTTTTAATCATAGGAATAATAAGAAGGATCAGAAGGAAAATATATTTTATCGTCCCTTTAATTGCTACAGACCCTCAGAAATGGCAGCGTGATGGAATATTATTATTATTGTACCGGTTCGTACACCTATACGCCGCACATTTGAATTTTCCGCCTTAAAGTACTCCTCTACAGCTGAAACTCTGGACTTTAAAACTGAATTAATTCAAACGTTTATCAGAAGATGTCACTGTGTTAATTTCGAATTGTGTTTGTTTACTAATTATCAAGAGGTGTGGACATTCTCTCACAGATGTCTCTACCAAAAACTATGATCATGCACCCTGGTGCGAAGTGATGAAACTTTTCTTGAAGATATTTTATACTCATAAGTTTTCCTATAACTAAATTTCGTTCTTTCATTTGTAGGTTAGCAATATAAATGTTATCTTTCCGCCAGTTTTGAAGTTAGCCAATCGTAAATTTCTGTCATTAATTTTTAGCCAATGGCGTCGTTCTTCCCCATTGTCGATGTGTAACTGTAAGCTATCCAATAAACGTCTGTGGGTGTGTCTTAATCATTCATGAAAGGTCTCGAATCTTCCCCGAGAGTATAAAAACTGCTGATTTTCCTGGCCCTCCGCCACTCGTACAACATCTAGCTTAGTGTATGGAAGTATAGCAGGACGCGGGAAGCGTCTCTTTTATCCGCCAGCAGCTCTTCTACAAGGTAATGGCCTTTTAACATCTTTAATTCTTGCTAGCTCAGCAGTTTAGCCCTTGGGGAAGGTCCGAAACTTTTTCAATGTAACCTACCTTTCGAAAAATGTAACTTAGTGCTGGCTTATGTAAATATTTTCTTATTACTTTAACTGTAAATCGAGGATAGAGAGTGCTTTACCCTCTCCAGCTCCCCTTCAATTATGATTTGAGGTGACTACGTTTTCATAACCGATTTTCTTCTCTTCATTAATGTGTTAAATTATTTTTCTTATACGAGTCACCTCCCTAGTTTGGGAATAGCCCCTGTGTCTGCGGCCTAGTGCCCCGTAGGTTTTATAAGGTTTCATGTAGGAGCGCAAGCTACACCTCCATTCATATTGGTATTTTGGGCCATTTAATTAACCTATTATTTTTCCTTTAAGGCCCTGTAGGCCGGGTACAAGATACCCCTGTTTAATTCTTGTAAGTTGTACCTCGATGGCAAGTTACTGTAAAGTCTGGTATTGCCTTTAATAGGCTTGAAAGATTGAGAGCGGGTCAGCTCTTTCTGGTATTTTGAAAGGCGCCTCTAGGAGGCCTGACTTTACTAGGTGGGAGCAAGTGCTCCATGTAATTAGGGATTTTCTGCCCTTTGGTAATTTGTGGTTGTGAGCTGTGAGCTCAAGGATTGTGAAATAGGGAACATGCATGATCCGGGGTTTTAATTTAAAATATGCTAATCTGATTCAGAATTGCATGCAGAATTCAAAAATGTAATCAGAATGTACAAATAATAACTCCAAACATGATAAAAATCTACGAAAATGTCACGTCACGCAAGTACGCGATCTCATTGGCCTGACGTCATCGTACAGGTTGACTGAATTAGCAGACGAAATAACACATAGTGTGCTGTGAGAAGCAGGATACACTTCGCATATTTCTACTTTACGTTAGTGTCTAGTATGGTTAAATTCGAGGTCTATGCATTGGATAATAATATGAGTGGTATATTTTAGACTTAAAATGAATCCTGCGCAGACAGTGAGGCAGAAAACTTATAAATGGTGTACTATAGAGTTCCGATGTGCAATAGCACATCGCATACCATACCAAACAAATTGTTTATAAACGTTCCAGAGACGCTAAAACTTGGGAGAAATTGATTTTGGCGAGCTGGAGAAATGCTGGTGATATATCGGAAAAGTCTACAGTTTATTTTTTTGAAGATGTTAACGTAAGATGAATTTGTTTGAATTTTCAAATCATTTTTCCATGTCAGCTGTTCTAGTGGTAAAACTTTAAATTTTAATGCATGATGCTTTATTTAAATGCTTAAATTACATCTTGGAATATGAAAGTAATAAACAGTGCATTAAATAATGCTGATTATTAAGGTATTCTCCAAACCTAACCTATGTTTTGGGTGATCCATGTCAAGATAATAAATCAAAGGGGTTATGACAGCTCTAATTCTACCAATATATCTTGGCATGGGACAGTTATGTATGTCTTTATTGAAGAGCTTAATTGGTAAAGAAATTTAGGCTATATCTAAATACTTTATAATGTAACAAAGAATAGGCGTGTACATCATGAAAGGAAACAACGTGAATTTAACAAATGTATAACTCTACACAAAACCAATGCTTGTCTGTTGGGGTCTTATAAGTTAACAATGCTCAATTATAATAATTATCATAATATTAATGAAGTAAATAACATAATTGCACACAGGTGAAAATAGTAATGTAGGTGTTTAAAATATTATCCAACTTAGCCTAAGTTTTAGGTTATACAAGCCAAGTCAATAAACCGAAGGGTAAAAATACCGCGCGAGTTGGCCGTGCGGTTAGGAGCGCGCAGCTGTGAGCTCGCATCCGGGAGATAGTGGGTTTTGAACCCCACTGCCGGCAGCCCTGAAGATGGTTTTCCGTGGTTTCCCATCTTCACACCAGGCAAATGCTGAGGCTGTACCTAAGGCCACGGCCGCTTTGTTCCCATTCCTAGGCCTTTCCTGTCCCATCGTCGCCATAAGACCTATATGTGACGGTGTGACGTAAAGCAAAAAAAAAAAAAAAAGAGGTCACAGCACCCAAAGACATTCCTGTATTGAGCGACTAAAATGTCACCAGGACACTTTTCTTTCCTGATATGCTCAGCTTGTTAAAAGCCAAATGTAATTAATGTTATTGGCTTCACGCCCCGCTAACTACTTCTACGATTTTCGGAGACGTCGATGTGTAGGAATTTAGTCCTGCAGGAGTTATTTTACGTGCCAGTAAATCTACCGACACGAGGCTGACGTATTTGAGCACCTTCAACTACCACCGGACTGAACCAGGATCGAACCTGCCAAGTTGGGGTCAAAAGGCCAGCACCTCAACAGTCTGAACCACTCAGCCCGACTTGTGAAAACTAGATGAAGTCATATTTATCTTTATCATGTTTAACTTTTTCCCTCCACAAAGATATTTAATTCTCCATCATGGGCCCCGGAAGTGGGTAGGCCAGTTGTCCCAACCATAAATATATATTTTTTTGGGAATGATAGATTATAGCCCTATAGTACTATGATCTTTCTTTCTTTCCTTCTTTCTTTCTTTCTTAATCAGTTCATCCTTCAGGGTTGGTTTTCTCTCGAACTCAGCGAGGGATTTCACCTCTACCACTTCAAGGGCAGTGTCCTGGAACGTGAGACTTTGAGTATGGTGATGAAACTGGTGAGGAGGGCCATTACCTCGCCCAGGCGGCCTCACCTGTTATACTCAACAGGGGCCTTGTTGGAGGATGGGAGGATCGGAAGGGATAGACAAGGAAGAGGGAAGGAAACGGCCGTGGCCTTAGGTGCCTGGAGGAGAAGTAGGAAAATACGAAAAACCACTTCGAGGATGGCTGAGGTAGGATTCGAAACTCTTCTACTCAGTTGACCTCCCGAGGCTGAGTAGACCCCGTGCCAGCCCTCGTACTATTTGTTTTCAACTTTCATGGCAGAGCTGGGAATTGAAACCGGGCCTCCGGGAGTGGCACGCATTAACCACTACACCACAGAAGCGGACTAGTACTATAATGCTACCTATATGTTTATGTTAGTGCTGAAATCCGATTTCTTACTTTACTAATGCTGAAAGCCCGAAAATGTAATGTTATTCTTTAAAGTCACTATTTTTCATGAATGATGACATTTACACATGATAGATTGTCTGATTGTGCTGTTTTGAACCTTTCTTCTGTCATTTTGAAGTTATTCGCGATCATGAATAATAAACAATCGGCTTTTAGCAACGGCTGATGTACAACGGCTGGTAGAGCTCCATGCGGTACTGGATCGTGACGTCACAGCGCGCCGCTTACGTCAGAGGCCGTTTCACTCGCCTTGCGGAAAGGCACTATTAAATTTTTTTTTAATGGTAGAAAACAAGGCAACATACCACAATGTAATACGTTTACGTACTATTTCATTGGTGTACTTTTCAAAAAAAATATTTTTGAAAATGATGCATGTTTCCAATTGGGGCTCGAAGCCCAGGATTTGTAAGGACCCCTTAACTTGTGTTTTCGCTTGTAAAATTATTATTGTACCTGAATTTTCATTGTTATTTCACCTAGTGAAAATTTGTTAAATCTTTTTTGTCTATTTTGAAAATATAACCCTTATTGAAATTTTAATTCGTCTTTCGGCCTTGTAGTTAGACCCATTCCAGCCCGCACCTTCTTTCACCTCTGCAGTCCACGGGTAACTCCGTAACAATTATTATTATTATTATTATTATTATTATTATTATTATTATTATTATTATTATTATTATTATTATGTGCGTATGGACCCAGCGGATCACGCAGAGCTCTAACGATTCTGTTTTCTGAATTGCCAAACAGCTCTCATCCTTTCTCTGTGGATCCGTTTTCGTTCTTCTGTCCACTTTGCTCCAGTCTTCTTTTTCACTTCGTTCTCTGGTTGCACTTTCCATGCATTAACATTTTTCCTACAGAGGTTTCTGTCCGCGGTGTCAGTTGAGTTCATCTGGGCTTTTTCCAGATCTTTCTTCACTTCCAGTACCCATGGAATATTTTTTAGATGTTCTATGTAGGTGAGAACCTTGTGTGTCAGTCTACTTGCCGGCAGTCTGCGGACGTGCCCATAAAATTTCAGACATCTTTTGCAGATGTCTGCTGTAATGTTGGAAAGCTCTTCTGTCACTTTGCGTGACTTCAGTCAACAACCATCTTCTGTTATTATTATTATTATTATTATTATTATTATTATTATTATTATTATTATTATTATTATTATTATTAATGTCATCATCATCCATAGCTCCACCTGCACTGAAGTCAGAAATATATTTTTGTACTATTTGTAACAGTAATGAACAGTCCTGTAATAAAATTTCTCTGATGAACCTCTCTGTCGCATCCCGTCTCTCTCCTGAGCTTGTACATCAATTAATGTTATTGTCAGACCTACCCCTCTTTGGTTTACTCCACATTTTCTTTCATCGCCTTCCACCTTAACAAGGTTTCTCTCACAGAGTTAAAATGACATAACGATTGTTGGACTTGAATCACTAACAATGTGATTATCACCTTACTCCACCCAGCTGTAACACGCTCCACATATGAGCCCTCCGGGTCACATACCCGAAATGCTTCTATAACACGCACAAGCATTATCTGGCGAACGGTTGGAATTACAAAGAAAATGTATATGGACATTTTTCTGGAAATTTTAGACCATTTCAGCAGAAAGTAACTACGCTGACCATTCAGCTAAGAAGCAGGGTAAACTGTGGATGAGGCTATGGAAGACAAATGAACCAGAAATTCATACTTCCTTTCTCCTCAAGGAAGCCTAAGGCATCAACACTTGCCATGTGCATGTACACAGCGGAGTAAAGCTGATAGCTTTGTTTATAAACACGTACAAACTACCTAACAGTTAAGTTGCTGGTGTTTTAACGACCTCACAGTGCATCGTTTATATACATGTGTAAATACGGACCAGACATTGCACCAACATAGATTCTGAAATGATTTATAAAGTCATTGTCTTATACAGGATGTATCAGAATTCAGTTCTTCAACTTCTAGGAATGATAGAAGGGACTGAAAAAACCGTGTTTCTTTTAGTTGGTAAATAACCATAGGTCTCTTTTTTGTTTGTTAAGAAAGAAGCCATATTTTTCAGTGCCGGCGTAGTTAAATGTAAATTACAAACTTTCCAGTCTGTCAAACACACAATTTTAACACAAATTATAACACACTAACATGTGTAAAAACATACGAAATAGTCTTTTTGACAGATTGGAAAGCTTTTAAGTTACATTTAACCATGGGTCTCAAAATGAATTGTTTTCTCTCTCCCTTTCTTTCTTTCTTTCTTTCTTAATCCATTTACCCTCCAAGATTGGTTTTCCCCCTCGGACTCATCGAAAGATCTCACCTCTACCGCCTCAAAGACAGTGTCCTGCAGCGTGAGACTTTGGGTCGGGCGATACAACTGGGGAAGAGGAACAGTACATCGCCCAGGTGACCTCAGTAGCTATGCTGAAAACAGGGTCCTTGTGGGGTATGGGAAGATTGAAAGGTATAGACAAGGAAGAGGGAAGGAGACGGCCGTGGCCTTCAGTTAGGTACCATCCCGGCGTTTGCCTTGAGGAGAAATGGGAAACCATGGAAAACCACTTCGAGCATGGCTGAGGTGGCAATCGAACCCCAGTCTACTCAGTTGACCTTCTGAGGCTGAGTGGACCCAGTTCCAGCCCTCGTACCACTTTTAAAATTTTGTGACAGAGCCGAGAATCGAACCCGGGCCACCGGGTGTGGCAACTAATCACACTAACCACCACATACATTACAGAGGCGGACAAAATTCTACAGTTCTAGCCCTTCAGGCAAGCAACTCAATTTTGAAAACATCCTGGGAATATGAGCTGCGAATTTTGGGTAAGTAGTATATAAGTAACTATGATAATATATTCTTTATTTATTCCAAAAAAATACAATTTTCTTAATCAACGTTATCCAGTCCATTGAATCAGTAGTTCGCGTTTTTTTTCACTACGAGCGCTAATGTGAATCAATACAGAATTTCACTTAAGCCCTAATAACAACATTCAGTGCGGTATTTTCCAAAAAAATCAAAAAATGTCTGAGGGTATTGAACCAAGGAACACATTACGGAAAGAATTATGTAATTTGGCTAGGATTTGAATCTAAAAGAAAAAATAACGAAACAAGCAATTTTATACTGCTTTTCCGGAACTGTATTTAGGTCGGAAGTGATTTTCTATTTTTTTTTAGTTTGATAGATCTATCCAATACTCGCAATTTGAAATATTTCCCAGCTCTTTAACCCTTCAACTTTCGGCAAAATTGAGTAAATTGCTGAATTTTACGTTTTTCATGGTATGGGGACCCCTAATATGTCTGCTGAGAAATGTTTTCAACGTTAAAATGAATTATCGACTGATAAATTCAGAAACTGTACTGTAATGGTATAAATTAATTATAGCTCTCATTCTTCAAAATCATGATTATTACATATCGTTGCTGCCGGGGCAAAACCTCCTACTGTATGTGAAATATTTTAGCTTAGAACTTTGGCCGGTAGGGTTCTCTCAGCTAAGGTGCAATATTGTGTGAATGTTGTCAAGGCATTCTCGCTCTTCATAATGTATGAGCTACGGGTCAGTATATCTCCAAAAATATTATCATATAGGAGGTTTCGTCCCGGCAACGACGATATTCTGTTTAGCAATCCATGGCGTCAGAATGCAATGTCTTTGCTGTGACAACACATTTTCATGTGATGAGAGCAGAGCTAGAGAGTGTATAAGGCTCCAACTGAATCCTAGTAAGAGCTTGTCGTTCGGTTGCTTGTAGCTGCTTACTCTCGCTACATTGCCACCACGAGCTGAACACGTAGATCAGGGTCAGAAATTGTGCAAATATAATCTTACTTCGTTATAGCTTATTACTTGCAAAATTGTCGCCAAAAGACCTGTCTCCATCCGTGCGACGTAAAACAAACTGTAAAGAAAAAAGTACGGTAATAGTATGAGTATTTTGTGCTTTCTTCTAATTCCGTGTTCCAACATGAGCGTCATAAAGTGATTCTGGAATAGACATTGATCTTACGTGTAAAGAAATATCATATTCTTGAGGCAAAAGAAACAGAAACATAATGTATTTTCTCCTCAAAGGAACTTCTGCGAGCTTCAGGCAATTTCACATGCGTCTGTGCACTGGAAAATATGGCGAGTAGCTTGGTTTATAAACATGTACAGTCTCCTTCGCATTTCTATTGTTCGAGATAACCGGTGGCTACGATCAGGAAGCAACACAAGAATAAATAAATCTATAAAGAAGGAACACTTTGTCGTATTTGAAGGTGAAGTGATGTAGGTACGATAGACACAGTATATTGGTACAAAATACAAGTTATGGATACATCGCTAAGAAATGAGATAATATCATAATGGAGCAGTGAATTCTCTGTGCGGATCACTGACAGAGTGTGGGCCTCTGAAAAGATCGCGGTTTTCAAACCCTTTACAGTCGGTCAGATTTAAGACGGGTGGCGAAGAAACGATTCCTCTCTCTCCATATCGTATGATGGTGGCACATCAAAGTTATTTGGTTACATTTTCAGTGTTCAAAATGAATTATAAACTCTGCAATAAGTTCCTGAATAGAGAGAGATATTGTTTCTCTACTACCTGTTAGCGTAAATCAGAACGTTAAAAACTAAATATAAGCAGTCCCAACTACAGTCGCATTCAAGGGAATATTGAAGCTGATATTATTATTATTATTATTATTATTATTATTATTATTATTATTATTATTATGTCGCTCCTCGGCTGAATTGTTAGTGTTGTCTCCTTCGGTTCAGAGCGCCCTAGGTTCGATCCTCGGCTGGGCCGAGGATTTAAGCCACATGTAGTAAATATTTCTACTTCGGGTTTGTGTTCGTCTTAATTTACGTACAGGATACCTCACTAGCGACCACCACAAAAAATATGCAATAAGCCCACATGGAGTTAGCCTTAGGAAAGGCTTTCGGCGGTAAAGCTGGACTTAATCTAAAGTTGCAGACGACTCCAAGTAAATGGGTGACGGCCAGGTGGAAAAGGAAGATTATTATTATTATTATTATTATTATTATTATTATTATTATTATTATTATTATTATTATTATTATTATTATTATTAATTCCTCACAACAATACCTTTCCAGCATAATATGGGCTAGTTTTATGGCAATGAATTAATCTCGATCACAAACAAACATTTCAGTTTATCTAGGCTGCTATTTCTACATACAATTTTATCGTGTAGTCCACACGTTAAAGTATCCTATTCCTCATGTTTCAGCATCTCGGAGAGCCTGAAAGCTACTGGAAATCTTTGGCTAGTCCAGCTCACTTGCACAATCAAGAATGTATCAGAAGTGACAGACTGAACGTGATATGCATTATTTTCAATGAGCATTCATGCTACTTCGTTACATTAACATACTACAATTCATTTTAAATCAAAATTAAAGTAATGTTTCCTGCCGCAGAATGATGTTCCCGAGGCAGACAGGCTGTGTTTGTAAAGACACGTCCTATTTCCGGTGCTGTATGTCGGTTCCTCAGGCGTCGTGCACGCGCGCCAAGTTGGATCTCATTGTAACTTGTAAGCCTCAGGCACGGCTGTTACAGAGCTACTCGCAGAGTTCCGTGAGCTACAGAGGAAATTTTGTCGCGAACAGGCGTCATTTTACAAGATAAAACATATCCCGTACTAATTACACTTGTTATGTTACCCGCTTGAATTAGATATTTGCGCTGATGAACCATAAGGTTCCCAGTTCGATTATATTGCCATGGTCCAGTTAATCCATCCAGATCGTTATAATACCAAATTTGAAATAAATTTCGTCAAATACGTGTCTCTTGCTCCAAGAAATTAAGCACATACAATATTTTCCTCGTAAGATCTGAGTAAAGAAAACTTAAAAGGAAATATAATGTTTATTATACAATATTATTTTGTCTACCCCTTTCTACCTCTACCTGGATGGGTAACAGGTGCGATATGGCCCAGTCCTGCAGCCGGATGCCCTTCCTATGTGGAGGAAAATTTTTACTATCGTGTGTTTTTTGTCGTGGTTGGTTGTTAGTGTGATACATTGTGTGTGAATGGGGAGAAGTGTATTAAGACTTACACAAATACCCAGTCCCCTGAGCCAGATGGATTAACCAAACTAGATTAAACTTCCCAACCCGGCCTGGATCGAACCCGGGAGTATATGAATTGAAGACCTGAATGCTGACCATTCGGGCTAGGAGCCGGTCTTATTCCTTAATATTTAACACAATTAAATGCCTGTGACTGAAATTACAATACTGAGAAAATTAAGGAATTTACACAAAAAAAGCCATTTTCACTGCCGAAATTTTATTGGTAACAGATGTAACAGCCGGTCTGAGTGGCTCAGATAGTTAAGGCGCAGGCTTTCTGGGCTCAGTTGGGAGCATCGGTTCTAGCTCAGTCCGGTGGTATTTGAAGTTGCTCAAATACGTTAGCCCTGTGTCAGTAGCTTTACCGACACGTAAATGAACTCCCGCGGGACAACATGTCGGCACATCGGTGCCTCAGAAAATCGCAGAGTTAATTAGTGTGATCTAAAACAAATATCATTATTATTAAACAGGATGTATTAATAAGGTAAGGTTAGACTTTCAAGACAGATTTCTTACACGTAGAAGAATAAAATATGTTATATGGACATTGGTCCGGAAGCTCTGTATTTCCATGTTAGAACTTATTTTCTACAGCTTTACACAGTTCGTTAATCACGGAAAGCACACAGAAACAGAACGCACCAGCACACCACATAAAAATGCGCTCCGTTAGCACCGATGCATGCAAAATAGGGATGTATTAGTAAAAGATAAAGGAAGTGCTGACCAACGTAGGACTCGAACTCGGAAACTTCAGTTCCCAATGCCAATGTGCTAGCGACTACACAACGGAGACAAGTCGGAAATATCTGTAGGAATAAGAGTATAAAGTTTCAGGATAGCTTTTAAACTGTAAATTTTTAACAATATAACGCCCATTGGCAAAAACGCTCGAACAGGCCTAAAATATTTTTTGATGAAGGGCAAATCCTCAAAATTTGAACATTTTTCTAGAAGACCACATGGCGTCCTCCCCTTTTCAGCACCAAATAATCCAACTTGTTTTGGGGCAGATGATCCTACTCTCGGGTAGCAGCTTAGACCAGTTGGTAGTTGGAGGTTTAGGACGGTGGGCAATATTGCTCTCTTCAGTTCACATAATGCATATTCAGTGCAGACCATTCGCTGTATGCTTCTCAAGGAACCTATATATCACTCTGGCTCGATGGGCACGAGCATTACCATCCAGAAGTGTAAAGCGCTCGCCCACAGTGACAGCAAATCGTGCAACTACAGGTTGGAGGATGTTGTCTCTTTATACCAGACCAATCATGTTACGCTTGATAGGAATTAGTGGCATTCATCGACCAGACGTGATCCCACCCCCAGAAAATGAGAGAACTCCCTTGCTGCTGCTGGCGCTCCAGGATGAAGAGCTCCGTCCATCTTTCATCGGATGGTCTCTAGGCTCTGATGCTCCTGTTGTATGGGTGTAAGCTTATGGTAACTTACTCAGAAAAGAGCGTGCGCTTACACAGTTCTTGACGCCTTTGGTTATGGGTACCGAAAATCCTGGTGAGACTAGGTTGCAGTTACAATGGGCCTACGACCTGCTGAAAGCAGCATACACCGGTCCTCCCTGCGAGCTGTTTTGCGTGGGTGTCCCTGGTAGGGGCGATTTCGAATTAGAAGTGCCGGGGCGGTGGGTACGAAAATGTATAGACAACAAACAATACTCAGGATTGAGGGATATAGGAATGGCGGGGGGGCATCAGTAAAGGTTGCCAGTATAACAACTTCAGTGGTATAATTATAGTTGTTTGAGATTTCGATTCAATGATGTAAAAAAGTTATCACCAAAGGAACAATAACATTACACATGTATTAGAAATAAATAGAGGTAGGGCGTGATTATACAATTAAAAATCGTTTAGTATTTGACTACGCACTAACAAATAAGCGACTGTCAGACTGACAAATGCGCCGGTAAGCGGGTGAACCATACCTCAGTGCCCATGGCCTTGGCAACAATATACCCCTTGCACACAGCCCATGCTACATGAGACTGCGCGACTCCACTACTTGCTGTGACGCTGTACGAATCTGTTAGTCGCAAAGAACGACGTTTTATACGTATTTCCGCTAGGAAGTTTGTTAATAATAATAATCGTATGGCCTCAGCTACCGTGTGCAGACATTTCAATTTGACGCCATCTGGCTGTCTGCTCGTCAATTTCGACGTTCCGTTTTACTCTAGGCCCCCACTAGATGGCAGATCGAGTAAACCGAAACTCTCTTGGGCGTCTATGGCTGAGATTTAATGAATTTTGTCGGGTAAACACCAAATGTGTCACCAGAGATCTTTTACATGCCGACATCGCACGACATGGAGTGTCGAATGGACTTTTTTCCGCCCTTCAAAAATCCGACTACCTCTGCCGGGTTTGAACCCGCTATCTTGGGATCCGGAGGCCGACACTCTACCGCTGATCCACAGAGAACTTAATAGAAAGAATTAGTTGGAAAGAAAACAGGGCTTGTAAAAATTCAGTCTTCCTTTTAATTTTTAGTTTCTGGCGGCTGTAATGAAATAAAAATGTAGTGTTCTCTCCACTAAGTGGGAGAGCGACTGAACCACCCCTCGCCACCCCTTACCACGACCTAATCGCCACCATTGGGTGTCCCGTTCGTTGTCGACTGGCAACCATTTGTCCCTTCCTGAACACGAGCGGTGACATGCACTTGTCGCCATCCTTCTTGCATAATGTCACAATTCGAATGCTGTCAATAGGAGATATGGATTCTCTTCCATGTTCACCTTAGTATTGTACGTGTTGTCTATACACCACCGACCTTAGAAGTGATGATGATGATGATTATGAACTTACCTACATGATAAATTAATGCCATCTAGCGGACAGTTGAAGCTGATCTGGTTTTAGCGTCAATATGTGTCTCAGGCATTGGCTACAGTGCATAGCGTGAACATATTTGAGATATCGTGACCGTGGTGAGAAACAACGTGCACCGGATATACTGTATGACCTTTAGAGGTTTGATCGTTCGTTCGTTCGTAATTTGTTTACCATCCAGGGTCGGTTTTTCCCTCGGACTCAGCGAGGGATCCCACCTCTACCGCCTCAAGGGCAGTGTCCTGGAGATTCAGACTTTGGGTCGGGGGATACAACTGGGGAGAATAACCAGTAACTCGCCCAGGCGGCCTCGCCTGCTATGCTGAACAGGGGCCTAGTGGAGGAATAGGAAGATGGGATGGGACAGGCAAGGAAGAGGGAAGGAAGCGGCCGTGGCCTTAAGTTAGGTACCATCCCGGCATTTGCCTGGAGGAGAAGTGGGAAACCACGGAAAACCACTTCCAGGATGGCTGAGGTGGGAATCGAACCCGTCTCTACTCAGTTGACCTCCCGAGGCTGAGTGGACCCCGTTCCAGCCCTCGTACCACTTTTCAAATTTCGTGGCAGAGCCGGGAATCGAACCCGGGCCTCCGGGGGTGGCAGCTAACCACGCTAACCACTACACCACAGAGGCGGGGTTTGATCGTACTGATAAATAATTTGGAAAATAATTCTATATCTCCTGCCGTTGTCATTTTATCAGTTTCTGAACTTAGCCAATCAGATCGCTTCGCGGGCGAATTAAGATGGTCGTCTTGAGGCGGTGTTGCTAAATCATCGCGTTGTTTGAGACCGGCTTGAGAGCACCAATAGAAGAAGAAGGAGGGATTTAAACACGGACCTTCGAGCTGACACGACAGTGAGCTACGGTGACACCGGCTGAAACCCACGGTGTGTTTGATGCTGATTTCTTGGTATGGCTCTCAAGTCACGTGTAGATTTAATAACACCGCTTCGCAAAGACCACTTGATTTCTCCCACGAAGTAATGTGGTTGGCTAACTTCTGAAACTGATAAAACGACAACGGTACGATATATCGTGTTTTGAAACTGGCTCCTGGCTCTCCTTTACACTTAACCGTAATATAAACGTAAGGTTATGACATTGTTACGTGTCACCTTCGTGGTAGCCCCTTTCGGTACTTGCAGGAAGGGGGTGGTGACTCAGACGATCTGGCATCTCCCAGCTGGCTTGTGGGGTGGGGCCGGCCTTTTCGTGTATTGTTCTCGTCGGCCGGCTTACCTGTGAATTTCTTGGAGATTCAACGGGAAAATTCTGGATGAAATCACCCGAGCTATAAAAAGGGAGTCTAGCCGCGGACAGTCAGTCAGAGTTGGACACGGAATCAGTGCTGCACTCGAAGTCAGTGTGGAGCTCCGTGGTGGAGTGACAGTTGGGCTTCGAGGTGGAGTCAGTGTGAGACTCAGTGTGTTAGGGTTCGGTGGCTGGGCTGCGGGCGACAGAGGTATTGGCTGTCGCTAGTGTCCCACCGAGGTCTGAACGAGGAGCTGTTGTTGTGGTGTCGGAAAGACCAGTGAGTAAATGGGCTGGGGACGAAGGAATGGAAGACATGCACTACCTGAGAATACTGTGTGCTTGTATATTTCTATAGACTGAGGATCGCTGTGAGCCAGCGAGGAAACCCACTATTGTGAATCTTAGGAAAAAATGGACCTGTCTTAATGTTCGCTGTTGTGAGTATCGTCCTGATGTTGAATACTGCTGAGCTGTTTAGTAGTTCACTGCATGTGACTTTGTGAATTACTGGACTGTCGGTGGAGTCGAACCAACGAACAGTCGTCGTGTGTCGAGTGGCCCGTAGCCCTGTGTTCAGATCCAGCTGACTACACACAACTGCTGTATGAGGTGGCTGAACTTGGAAAAAGTGAAAGTAAGGGTTAAGCGTCGGCAGGCATAGCAACGGACTGGACCTCCTGCTGCCCCATGAGGAAGAGAAATGTGTAAATAGACAGTAATTAGTAAGTGTGGCCATTGATAATTGGTTAGAGTTGTGTGTGTTTAAATATGTGTGTGTGTGCATTCATTAGGTCATCCTGAATTAAATTAGAGTAGTGAAACGGATGGAGTTTTATTCGTAACAATATATTACAAACAAACAAAAATTAAACTTAACCACGACAATAATCATATCGTCCCTGTTCTGCCAAAACGGCGAATGTTACAATGCTCTTCCTGTCCATTATTTCCTTTAAGACTGGTCACGCCTTCCAGCCACATATTGATATGCGGTCCATCAGAACAATTTCCGTTGAGTTCATTTTCCTATGTGCGTGGGTAAAGGAAAATAAACCTTACTGTACCATACTGAAGGAATGAATGTTTGCATGACATTTACCAACTCCTAGAGTGTGATGTATTTAAGGTTCATTTTACTTTACACACCCGCATACGAAAATGAACTCAAAGAAAATTGTTCTGATGGACTGCATATCAATATATAGCTGGAAGGCGTGACCAGTCTTAAGAGAAATAATCGATAGGAAGAGAATTGTTACATTCGCCGTTTTGGCAGAACAGGGACGATATATTACAAATGCAATTTAATTAATTTAACTACTGTAAATACATCTATACACTAGGATTTAAAACCTTGAGAATAAGTATAGCCATTTACTCACACAAACTCACATATCATTCACTCAGATTTTTCTATTGTTTAGGAAATAATTTCGGCAACTAGATCTAAAAGGTCTTCAAATTTGTGGCTTTTCTAATGTTCACTGGAATAGAGTTCCATAGACTGGTGCACCCGACACTTGGAACGATCGGTTGAAACTAGTTGTTTTGTTGTTGGGAATGGCAATGGTAATGGAGCTGGAACGTGTATCATAGTCACGGAGTGAAGTAAGTGAGTTAAACAAAGAAGAAAGGTAGTAGGGTTGTGACTCATTCAACAGTCTATAAACTAGAGTAGCTGTGTGTAGCTTACGTAGTTAGTCTAATTTTAGCCAGCCTACTCTTTCAAAGTGGGTTATTACTTGAGTGGAGTAAATATGAATCTTATACATGAATTTAATGCTTTCTCTAGCTTACTGGTCTGTTCAATAGTCGCATCAATAAGTACATCACAATTGTTAAATAAATGAGTAAACCAATCTAATTTTTAAATTTACTAGGAGATAGGATTGTAGATATTTGAGAGGATAAAAAGAAGCATGTACTCTCCTGCATACGCTCGTTATGTATACATTTCAATTTAGATTTTCAGTCAAAATGAAACCCAGGAATTTTACTTCACTTATGAAAGTAATGTTTAGACGCCCTAGCTCTTTTTCTTCTACTACTACCACTTTTCCCACACCTTGTGAGGTCGCGGGTGCGAACTGTGTCGCACACGTGGATTTGTCCCTGTTTTACGGCCGGATGCCCTTCCTGACGCCAACGCTATGTGGAGGGATGTAATCACTATTGCGTGTTCCCGTGATGGTTGGCAGTGTGGTGTGTTGTGTGAATATGAAGAGGAGAGTGTTGGGATAAACACAAAAAATAAGTCCTCGAGCTAGAAGAATTAATCACACGCGATTAAAATCCCCGAACTGGGCGGGAATTGAACCCGGGAACCCTATAAACCGAAGGCTGACCATTCAGCCAAGGAGTCGGACTTTACACGGCTTAGCGCTAAGTTGGTGATATTGCTGCTTTTGAGTTTAGTTATGAGTCTAGTTTGTCCAAGGATTATCGCTTGTGTTTTATTCGGATTAATAATGAGAACTACTTCTCTGTATCCGACAGAAATCAGTTCATAGTCATTTTCTGAGCCATTTGCTATGACGAGTGTGAGTTATGAGATTAGCACCCTAACAATCACGTATTCTGCTTTTCTGACAGACGTTTAACTAAGTATTTGTTATGAATTTATAATAGCAAGTCATATGACACGCAATTATTATATTACCGTCGGGCATCTTGTACTTGAAGGCTGAAGACTGATGGTACAGATGAGCGTTAGTAGGAACCAAATGCAAGAATTTCACGTTCTGATAAACAGGCTCAAGGCATGTCTATATCTACAACTGCAGGCTGTTTACGTGATTAACTTCTCGTATGTTACTGCATATATAATTACAAAGTATTTATTTATAAACATTTTTGCTATCGAAGCAAGCTCATGATGAAATAACTGAATACACAATCAATTAACTCATTAAAGCGCTGTCTTTTATGATGTACGCAGCCTTTTGTGCACTTTTTTTTTTTTTTTGCACAGTTTGCTTCACGTCGCACCGACACAGGTCTTACGGTGACGATGGGATAGGAAAGGCCTAGGCGTAAGAAAGAAGCGACCGTGGCCTTAATTACGGTAGACCCCTAGCACGTGCCTGGTCTGAAAATGGGAAACCACGGGAAACCGTCCTCAACGCTGCCGACAGTGGGGTTCGAACCCACTATGTCCCAGATGAAAGCTCACAATTATGCGCCCCTAACCGCACATCCAACTCGCCCGGTGTGCACGTTTCTAATGTTTGACCTGAGTTTGTGACTGTTGAATAGGATTGTATTTCTTCATGGACCTATCTTATTCTGCTTTGGTTGACATATCTAAGAACATACGTAAGAAAATGGTTGGAGTATAAGGATAAAGGAACAACAGTTTCTGACTTAGAGAAATATGTATCAAACGTGATTTATGGTTACAGAATAAATTATTGTGTTGAATATAATTTACTTTTGTGTAACGTTATGCCATACGTCTTTAGAAGGCAAAGACACCTTTCACTGTCTTTTGTATATAAGCATGAATATTCTATAAACGTGAGAGGGTGATTTGGCTGCGTTTTACGGGTCCTGTAGCTGGAAGTTTGCATTCGGGAAATGGTGGGTTCAAACCCACCGTTGACCATACTGAAAATGATTTATCTATGGTTTCCCATTTTCACACCAGGGAAATTCTGGCTTTGTACTTCATTTAAGGCCACAGCCACTTCTTTCTCAACCCTAACCTTTCCTATCTCCAAAAACCTGTCTGAATTAGTGCAACGTTGAACTCCTAGCAAACAAAATTTAAACGTCAATAAAAGGTATGAACATCCGTTCTGTATGGAAGGAGCTTTTTATTATCATTACCCTCAGGAGACCAAATCACCCATCCCAGTGAATAACAAGGTAAAGTAAGGGTGTATTCTGCCTAAAGGCGGGTCCCAACCACCGTAGAGGTGTGCCCGAGCCGGAGTTTACGTATTCACTTACGCCGCACCAACAGCGCGTGGCATCCCATCCACGCCCAATGTGTCTTAACTTCGGAGATCTCACGAGATCCGATGTTTCAACACTGCTACGAAATATCTACTTGGAATCGTGAATGAAACTGACTTGACCTACATTGCCCAGGCATTATATTACTATGTCGACCAGTGATAACCAAAGCAAGTAAATAACATTTGTGTATTGTTAGCTAGTAAGAATTAACACTTCTCGTTAACAAAACCAGTTGAGTAAATTCACTGCCATAATTCATTTATAAGATAATAATGTCCACGTCCACAACGACCACTGAAAATGTATTGCACAAAATACAAACTGACTTATCTGGTTGAAGCCACTTTTATTAACAATATTCTGAATGTAAATAAAATAATTCAACTTAACTGGTTCTTACCGGAAATTGTTTTTTATTCTTGCATTATCTGGAAGTAATATTTGGCTATTACTTCAGTATTATGACGAAATTACATATCTGTTAGTGTCAAATGATCGAGAGCAGTAGGTTACCGCACAAAGTAAAATAAATAAAAAATTGACGGGATGGAACGAAATTTAACAAGAATTATGTGTTCTATTCGTGAGGAAAAAAGGTCTTAAAGGATTATGGAAAGTAGCTTACTTTCTAAAGCTTAAACTTTCCTGAAATTCCAAATTATTTTTACCACCAAATTCCGAGACATTATTGAGAATTTTTCTTGAGAGATTAGGGAAGTAAGGAAACATAATTTATAATTAAAGGAAACTCCACTGACTGCAGTAGATGTACGATGTAATAATTGCATATAGATGAAGAATTTTGCACTGGATAGCATGCAAAACAAGTATTCAACAAACAAGAAACAACAAATACTACAATGAGAAAGTGAGATATGGGACGTTCAGAGCACAAGGGAATCAAGTCCATTTTTGGTCATTTTGGACTTATTCCACCTTTAAGTACTATTTATGAAGCTGCTTTCGGAGCATAAAGGATCCATGTCCAGATATTGTAAATAACTGTTATATGGTCGGCAATTCTGTTGAGCACGGAGGGAAGCAGTCTTTTGTTCAGAGCACAATGGGAACATGTCCGTTGTCACAGTTTCCATGGTTTGTTTTGTCGGTGTGTGAGATTTAATTAAAATGTCATTGTTTCTGATGAAGTAGTGTCAAGATCCGAGCATGAATGTCTCAGCTATTGTTCACAAATTCTTGGTATCAGGACATTCTTACTTACCTAATGATAGTGATTTTGGTTTAGTGGAGAAAGCCGGTAGCAAAATCTCGCACATTTACATACCAAATGATTGGATGGATATCGTTAGACAAGCAAAGAAAACGTCCCCTGGATTTGAGGTCATTGAAATTAAATTCTCAGGCTTCTTATCCACCAGAAACTTGGAGAATTCAGTAACGAACAGAAGAAAAAACGGTTGATGGTTATGGCATCAACTGCCTATGAGATGGTTACGTTATAAAAGAGAATCTCCTTTTACCCTGTTGTTTAAGCAGACTCTGAACCATGATGTGCAATTTGACGAAGTTGACGTAAGAAAGAAGTCTACCGACCATCGTATAACGCACCCTTATAACATCCAGCAAGGCTCTCTTAATACCCAACGTCGACCAGTAACAAAAGCGAAGGAAAAGGACATGGAGGATTTACTGCTATACATTCCGCCTGTTCATCATCATTTTTTCAAGAGCCTACCATGTGAAACTGCCACAAGAGCTTCCTCGACTTTGCAAGGGCAAGCAGACGAAACTGAATACGTATTTCTTTGAATCTCAATTGTATAACTTACTGTTCGAAAATATTTGTTGTAAGCAGACATAGAGAAGAAAATTATAATTATATATTCAAGAAAGTATTTCCTTTACTGTTTTCTTAATAAAACCAGAAGTCTATAATAAAGAGGAAGATACAAGTACAACACATTCAGAGCACAAAGGAATCAAGTCCAAAGCTTTACTTTTCTATTCATGTTAGCATGTATTAGCACTTATATTTACCCTTTTGTAATATGCGAATACATTATACAAAATAACTTCTATTATTGAAACATTTTAAAACAGTGTAAACATCTTCCTGTAATTAATTATTCAGCAAAACCTTTATGTCTATTTTTCTCAAAACATGCTTATTGTGACTTGATTCCTTTGTGCACTGAACGCCCCATATGTAGCACTAAGTGCATGTTGAATTTTGTGTCATCCTGTGCGCAGATATGGATTTTGATTGTTACATGTTTACTCAGAAAGCAGTCGTCCTAACGCGGCGAACATCTTGTTGATAAAAAGCACACGTTTTTGAACATACAGTTCAGTAGTAACGTATGAACGCGGCGCTGGTATTCCTGAGGGATCGAGTGAAAGAGTGAACAACTAATTGCTTCTGGCAAGGGCTATTTACTAGTCATCATAGAAGCGGAAAAAATTACTTCATTAGTGAAAGAGGAAATTTTACTCAAAATCTAGAACCTAATGAAGATGTATTTGAAGCGAAAAATATCAGATTAGTTTATACCCTTTTTAATCTTGGATTCCCTGTACACCATACTGTTTTGACAACTGCTTCAAAATAATATGATTTCTGCGATATCTTGATGTATGTATGTATGTATATGTATGTATGTATGTATGTATGTATGTATGTGAACATATTAATTCCTGTATTAATAGATATTATCCCACTCGATGGCCTACGTCAGTGGGACGTTATAAGTACTGTTAGACCAGGAAACCATTCAATATGACGAAACAAAAACTACTATTTCGCACTTTAGTACTGTTACTGGCTTTTCGTCCCACTTATGTTACTATTTTTTGGAGACGCTGAGGTGTCATAATTTCCCCCCCCCCCCAGACGTTCTGTTACGTGCCGGTTGGTATATCTGAGTACATTCAGGTGCCACCGGTATCGAACCGCTCTACCATCTGAGTTCCTCTACCCAGCTATCGTGGTTGCATTCCATCTCCCACCTACAGAAGTAGGCCGGACAGTGCCTGCCGTGGGAAGTAAACTGAGTATCAGTGTAGTGGATGTAAATGTAATGTCGGGAAAGTTCGTGAAATTTGGACCACCTAATTTTCTTCTTCTTGTACTAGCGCTTCCCACATCTGTGGGGTCACGGGTGCGAACTGTGTCGCACATGTGGATTTGGCCTTGTCTTACGGCCGGGTGTCCGGCTCCATGGCTGAATGGTTAGCGGGCTAGCCCTTCGTCACAGGTTCGATTCCCGGCAGGGTCGGGAATTTTAACCATAAATGGTTAAATTCACTGGCACGGGAGATGGGTGTATGTGTCGTTTTCATCCATCATTTCGTCCTCATCACTATGCGCAGGTCCCCTACGGAGTCAAATCAAAAGCCCTGCACCCGGCGAGCCAAACATGACCTCGGACACTCCCGGCACTAAAAGCAATACGCCATTTCACTTTCGTTTAAGGCCGGATGCCCCTCCTGACGCATCTCTATATGGAGGGATGTAATCACTCTTGCGTGTTTCTGTGATGGTTGGTAGTGTAGTGTGATGTCTGAATATGAGCATGAAAGTGTTGGAACAAACACAAATACCCAGTCTCCGAGTCAGAAGAATTAATCACACGCGATTAAAATCTCCGATCCGTCTGGGAATCGAACCCGGGACCCTATGAACCGAAGGCCTCAATGCTGACCATTAAGCAGCCAGTGAGTCGGACTCCGACCACTTAACTTTAAACGTTCATAACTCTATAGACCGTAACGAAAATTTCTCAGATATCATGAACGATAATTTGTAGGCCTACAATATATCAAAAGATTTGGTGAAAATAAATTATATTATCTTTAGGGTTTGTTTAAAAGTAATAGTTATTCTAAAATTTGATATACCGAGATCGATAGCTGCAGTCGCTTAAGTGCGGCCAGTATCCAGTAATCGGGAGATAGTGGGTTCGAGCCCCACTCTCGGCAGCCCTGAGGATGGTTTTCCGTGGTTTCCCATTTTCACACCAGGCAAATGCCGGAGCTGTACCTTAATTAAGGCCACGGCTGCTTCCTTCCAATTCATAGGCCTTTCCTATTCCATCGTCGCCATAAGATCTATCTGTGTCGGTGCGACGTAAAGCAAATAGAAAAAGAATGGTATTGTGTAATTTGGACTGATAAATATGAACACATTTTACTTCATGTATTTATTAAAAAATACTAGGCAAATAAATAAGACACTATGAATTGTGGTCGTCACTTCTGGCATGTAGGACAATAATAAAACAAGTCATCCTGAAATTTGGCGCAGTTTTCATGAGCCTACTTTCTGCAACTGTACTGAATCCACTCATTATCATAATACTGATCACATCACATACAATGCCGTCAAATAGCTCCTTAAATGTAATCACGTAGGCTAAGTGGACCTCGAACCAGCCTCAGATCAAGGTAAAAATTCCTGACCTGACCGGGAATAGAACCCTGGGCCTCCGGGTAAGAGGTAGGCACGCTACCCCTCCTTCCGCCTTCAAACTTAAGTCCATTAGAAAAACAACTTTCAGGAAGTAAGCTACTCTCGGCTGTCATTCTGACCTTGTCTCAAACAGGCGGTGACCAAAATTTGCAAATACCAAAAATATTATCGGACGCAAGTCCGAATTACATGGATTTCTCCTATGAGTTTGTGGAAATGTTAAAGATTCCCGGGCTATAGGACTTACGCAAATGCTGTTAAAGCTATCACGAAGTGGTCGGGAATGGAACTGCGGTCGTACGTGACTAGGTGAAGTTAGGATTTATTGAAGTCCTTGTACATTCTCAGATTTAAAATTTCAAGGCTTGTTTCCACTCGGACGTCTTATTAGCGTGTCATACACTATGGAAATCCTATGTTTCTTGGAAATTGACCTAAAGATCACTTTCATTTATCTTATGTAGGGACCTTTAATCCTCGAACTGCCAAACGTCGCGCTTGCGACGCAACATAATATCACTAGAATGCCAATGTCGCATGGGCGGCGCATAGTGCATTCATTGGCTTAATCAGCTATAACATTATTTATCTTCCACTTATGCTACTATAACAAGTAAGACATTAAGAGGAAGCTTCAAGTCTTTCATTTTCACATTCTTCGCCAACCGCAAATGACTGAGTCAAGGTTAGGGTAGGCATAAAGTCAGCTGCCCTTTCCTCATCCCCCTATAGTCTCAGTTGCTACGTAACCTCGCGTTCGCTAGCTGTTGCTGTTAGTTTCTGTGAATTCCTTTCGTAATGTTTCGACCGATTATTATTTTTATATTGTTTCTTTTTCTTATCCTTCTTCTTAATCTGTTTCCCCTCCAGGGTTGGTTTTTCCCTCGGACTCAGCGAGAGATCCCACCTCTACCGCCTCAAGGCCAGTGTCCTGGAGCGTGTGACATTGGGTCGGGGGATACAACTGGGGAGAATGACCAGTACCTCGCCCAGGCGGCCTTACCTGCTATGCTGAACAATGGCCTTGCGGGGGATGGGAAGATTGGAAGGGATAGAAAAGGAAGAGGGGAGAAAGCGGCCGTGGCCTTAAGTTAGGTACCATCCCGGCATTTGCCTGGAGAAGTGGGAAACCACGGAAAACCACTTCCAGGATGGCTGAGGTAATCGAACACACCTCTACTCAGTTGACCTCCCGAGGCTGAGTGGACCCCGTTCCAGCCCTCGTGCCACTTTTCAAATTTCGTGGCAGAGCCGGGAATCGAACCCGGGCCTCCGGGGGTGGCAGCTAATCACAAAAACCACTACACCACAGAAGCGGACTATATTGTTTTTTAAAGTGTAATTGTGGGATGCAGCACTTCTGGAGACCTATGAAGCCTGGAATGTATGACTCCGAGTAGTGCTCTGGGGTTGACGGAACTTTGTGCTGCTCGGAACTTTTAATTATTTTGCGTTTTTTGTTTCTCTATTTACCTTTGACAATTTAATATTTTTAAAACTTAGAAGAAATTGTGCGTGATTTTAGTTATTTTAAAAAATGAGTGTTTTTTAAATTATTAATGGTGAAAAACACACGGCACTTCAAAGGATGAAAGTGAATTGACGGACGGTCTAACGGATCCGAAAAATTTAATTGGTACTATCCGAGACGGAATCCGTCATGCCATTGTTTGTAGCATGACGTGGTGTACTGTACTTCATTTGTTTTCATGAGATCCTACGGAGCAACGTACATATTTTACGGCTGTTTCCTCTCAGCTCGTACGCTTTTTAGTTCAGTCAGATTTTCCTTTCAAATTCCCGGAGTGTTTTAAAGCGACATAACCCATAGTGTGTTGAGCTCTTATCTCTTTTATGTTGGACAAGCTCTCAATGGGCGGGCCTCTGGCTAGAACCTCGGCTGCTTGGCGTACCAACGCAATGCCCCGGGACATATTATAAATAAAATATGTCTCTCTGAAGCTAGCTCGAAGAGGAGTAAGAAGAAGAAGCACCTTGACCCCAGTAGCGACGAGAACATCTTCATCATCTCCATTCGCCGGCTGTTAGTGTCACCAGTAAACTATTTTTAAGTGAAGGCGGCGAGGAGATTAGCGAAGTAAGATTCATGTTTCGGTACGTCCTGATTGCGGTGTATCTCGCCACGCCTCTGAAGGTTAAAGGTGAAGAAAATGTTTCCGGAACGAGACAACATCTCTGTTATAATTCGTGAGAGTATTTTAGACCCAGGCCGGTTTGTTTAATTAGTTTAAAGAGAAACCGTGCCATAACTGAGAGGTTTCAGCACGTTTCTTCTACACATTGTTAATCCAATCATTAACAAGATTCATGGCAAGTTTGTGAGCTTTAGTGTTTCCCTTCAGGCCGTTGTCTTTCTCTCAGTCCTTTTGGTCTAAATTGTGAATAAATATTTTGTTTTATTTTTAGTCAGATAATCCGTGTTCCAGGATAATTAAAGTTACGCCCACTAACGGACCTTTACGCATCTTCAGTAGGCTACTTGTAAGAAGAAGCAGTAAGTAGGTAACAACATAAAAGCACCGACTTCTCAATCACAATGGTCATCAAACGGGCGTCTCACACATCCTTAGAAAAGAAAATTGATGACAAGATGTCCTAAAGCCTTTGTAAATAGCCAAGCTAAGTGGTACGGATTGTAGAATCGTGGCTTTCTGAACCCAAGATGGAGGGGTCGATTCGCGCTTAGTTCGGTGAGGTAATTTTAAATTTAAATGTATTTTAATTCAATTTATATTTAATATACTTGAATTCAGTTGCATGCTACAGAATTTGTATCCCAATTACAGCAGCATGACATTCGATATAAAATACATGTATGCCGTGCTGAATGACTCGGACGGTTGAGGCGCTGGCCTTCTGGCCCCAACTTGGCAGGTTCGATCTTGGCTCAGTCCGGTGGTATTTGAAGGTGCTCAAATACGTCAGCCTCGTGTCGGTAGTTTTATTGGCACGTAAAAGAACTCCTGTGGGACTAAATTCCGGCACCCTTGCGTCTACGATAACAGTAAACAAAGTAGTTAATAGAACGTAAAGTAAATAACAGTATGATTATTCATTCGATAGAGGCCTATTGTAAAATCACAACCAATCATAACAATATTACCCTACCTAACGTAATAAAATCTAAGTTCATCTAATTAGTTTTATGTAGCCTAATCCAACGTATTGTTATGGACTTGAGTTTACAATAAATTGTTTCAATATATAGGCCGCCACAGTATTGTCATAATATTTTACTTTTCAATGGAAGTCGTAAATTCCTTTCAAAATATTTTCAAATTTGTACTAAAATCAAGAACATTACCTTTCCGAAACGGACTGTTATACCATAGATAAACGTACTGCTTAGTCTGTCAAATAGTAAATTTTATTGGGTGGATATGGTAACATTTTGATTTAAAAATGTTAAATTATGTCTTGCATTTGGATGCGGAACACAAAAACTTACAGGTACAGTGAGTTGTTCTCTTAAACTGTAAAATTTAAGGAATTTATTTTGGATTCTTTCAAGCTGCTACGCACAAATATTGCTTTGCACCATTTTCTTGTATTCTAATTTCGGTATGACCATGGTGTTCGTACAACTTCGAAAGTGTTCAAATATGCCAACACGGAGTACGTAGATTTACAGTCCCTTAAAATAACTCCTGCTGGTTGAAATATCCAGTACTTCTGCCTCTACGTACTCGTAAAAGTAGCGAGTGGGACAAATAATTATTGTTATTGTTATTATTGTTTTCTAAATTTAGATAACATTGTAAAGTTCTATTAAGTTAATCGATGCTAATTAACTCATAAAATTTTGTGTCAATATGACTTAAATTACAAGCCCGGGTTCGATTCCCGGTACTGCCAGAAATTTAAGATTGGCAGGAGGGCTGGTATGTGGCTGAAATTGCACATGCAGCTCGCCTCCATTTGGGGTGTGCCTGAAAAAAGCTGCACCCCCTCGGGATGAGGATGCGAGTTATTTTTAACAGCTGGAGAGAGAAAATACAACATTCGCACACTAGATCATAGTTCTTAACTGCATTGCATAACTTCATCAGTATACAATCGAAATATGTTAGAAATAAGTAGTAGTACTTTGATGTACACCGGCCGCCCACATACAGTACAAAAAGGGTATGTAGTGAATGTGCGTCACTTATTTCGTATGACCAAACTGACGCCATCCAAGTTTTATCGTAAAAGAGATATGACAAGTGTATCCGTGTGCATTGCGTGTGCCAAGGATCCCCTTCTACATGTTAATAAGTAGAGGAGTGGATTCTTCTGCGTCCAGTGGGCAGTCTTTATCTTAACGCCAGAAGATATAACAGCAGCAGTTATAGGGCCATAAACGATGATGGACATAAATCAAGGCGGTCTTCACGGACTAGGGCGTTCTGTTGATGATGTTTAAGGCTTACGTATGTCCTTAAGTGCCCCCCCCCCCCCAAAAAAAAAGCTGTTGTCAAAGTAATTAAAACTTTCTTCATCTTATACCAGTTTTATTTCTCTGAGGTCGCTGGAAGCACTCTAATATATTTTGGGTTTTGTTTGAGGATTTGAGACCCATTGTCCTTCCTGATGCCTCGTGACTTTTCAGGAGAAAATTCCAGCCAGAAACAGGGGCATGCAAATCTTGGACTTCAGAATGGAAAACAATAATAATAATAATAATAATAATAATAATAATAATAATAATAATAATAATAATAACGCAAGATAGTCAAGTGGCATAGTCACAGCTTTCTCACCAAGGTGGCTCCGGTTCGATTCCAGGCCAGTGAATGGGGGATTTAAAAAAATAAATGTCACGTCTCCCTATCCTCCCATAAGGCCCTTGTTCAGCATACAGGTGAGGCCACCTGGGATAGGTGCTGGTCCTCCTTCCCTGTTGTATTCTCGATCAAATGTCTCACGTTCCAGGACACTGCCCTCGAGGCGGTAGAGGTGGGTTCCTTCAGTGAATCCGAGGGAGAAACAAAACCTGAACGGTAAAGTAACTAAATGGACAAAAATAAGAAACAAAAACATAAAGGCACTCGTACATATTTTTCCGCTACACAAACAAGCATAGAATCATGGATACGTTTTTGGGATTAGACGGCAAGAGAGCAAATTACAACATGTAGCTAGAGCAAAGTATAGATGAAGCAAGTGACCCAGTATGCAGATGACGAACACTGGTTGCCATGGTTACAATGTTGTCTGGAAATTGATGACGCTAATTCCAGATGGATGGTGGTGGTGGTGATTATTGTTTTAACAGAAAGTACAACTAGGCAACTATCTCCTATTCCAAATAGACCACCAACAGAATATCATATCCACGTTAAAAACGAACCCGTGCTGCAACAGTCATGACCTGCCAGGGTCTGCATGTACTGAAGTGTCACATGGTTAATGAGACAAAACCTCACCTGTATTGCTTGGCTTGCTAGACTGGGTCCGCTGCTTCTCGTATCAGAGAGCTCATTGGCAATTGGAATCGAACCCGATGTATCCAGATAAGAGGCAGGTATGCTACACTACGAAGCTGACGTAGTAAATATACATCCGTGTAAAATCCCTAAGCCCAGTTAGGAATCGCAACCGAGATTCCTTGATCAACGATCAGCTACGGAGTCGTACGTTCGTACACTGAGAAGAGGTCCTACATGCGATAATATCCAGTAAACTCCCTTAATATACCCTGCTTAACACACTATCCCACATAACGTGTGTCTTTTGCCGGGCTGAGTGTGTCAGACGGTTGAGACACTGGCCTTGTGACCCGAACATGGCAGGTTCGATCCTGGCTCAGTCCGGTGGTATTTGAAGGTGCTCAAATACGTCAGCCTCGTGTCGGTAGATTTACTGGCACGGTAAAGGACTCCTGCGGGACAAAATTCCGGCACCTCGGCGTCACCAGAAAACCATAAAAGTAGTTAGTGGGACGTAAAAACAAAAACATTATTATTATTATTATTATTATTATTATTATTATTATTATTATTATTATTATTATTGTTACCGTGTTTTTGTGGTAGTTATGCGTGAAAGAAGGTGCGGGCGTGAACGGGTCTCAAACTACGGAATCAAAGTTAATGTAAAATTTAACAAGGTTATATTTTCTTTTCAAAAACAAAGAAATAACAAGCATGGCAGGTACAAAGTAGCAAATCAAAAGGGTAGTTACAATATTTACAGGATTTGGGCTTCACGCCCTGACTTTACACTGCTTGGGCAATCAGTTCAGTTTTACCCCAAACACAAGTTTCAACAGAGGGGCAGAAAACCCCATTCATGCCTAGGAGCCCTTGCTCCAAATTACACTGAAAAGCCTCCTCGAGGTATACAACACTCAATTTTCAAAAGAGCCACTCGCTCTCAAATTTAAGCCTCTCCCAGGCCACACCAAACTCCACCTTCAAGTTGTCCTCACTGGACATAGACACAGGGGTAAAATACCCAACCTACTGAGGTCTATTAAATGAAAAGGGGCAATTACATGACCTCTAAAATAACAATTTGAGAGGAGGCGATCTTGCACTCCTAATACACTTGTTTTTTTTTAAAACCTAAACTGGCTCTAGGCCACTAATGCAAGGGCTAATCCCATACTACAGAGGTGACTTTAGAAAAGAGCAATTGGTTTTACATTAACGAAGAATAGGTTGAGAAAATAAGTTCACCTCAAAACAATGTGAGTGGGAGCTCGAGAGGGTTAGCACTCTCTATCCCAATATGCAGCTTAAAAGAGAATAGATGAAAAGATTGGTTACATTTTAGGAAAAGGTTACATGGTGGAAACGCTTCGAACCCGCTCCGAGAGTTAAACTGCCAACCTAGCAAGAAAAGAAGTTATTAAGAGGCCATTACCTGGTGTTGAACGGCTGGAGAAGAAAGGGGCACTTCCCGCCCCCTGCTATGTACTTTACACACTGAAAGATGGAACAGAAGTGGCCCGGAGACCCAAAAATCAGCAGTTTATATCCTCTCGCAGAAGTTTCGAGGCGTTAGGGGAATGAAAACACCCTCCCGCAAATTCTTTATTGGCTAGGGTACAGAAACATATCCAAGTTGGGGGAAGATACATCGGATTGGTCGGAAATAACTCAAAGAAATTCGGGATTGGATAAATCTAAAACAAGGGGAAAAAGAGGGGTATACAGCCAACTTAAACAATAACAGAAGGAAATTTAGCAAAGAACAAACATTTGAAATAAAAATTTCTCCAACAAAATAGTTCTTCGACTCCGCCCTAGGTTGCACTATTGTTGATCTTCAGTAGTGTCCTCTAGAAGAGAAAGTTCACACTTCTTACTTCAAGCGAAACAAAAACACATCAAAAATGACACAGTTCAAAAACTCAAGGTTTTCCATGTGGTGACATCTTCAGAGAAAGTAGAGAATTAGTAGCGTAGATAAAGTTCAGACTTCCTCCAACAGAGGAGTTTCAACAGGCGCACATTTTACATTAGCGGAGTGGAGGTGTACCGCCCGGTACAGACCTTCCCCCCCAAAAGTTCCTCCCGGGGTGACACATGAAATGTTTGAAAACAAGGTCCAAGTTTTGATGTAGATATGGAGATTAATTGCCAAAAAAAAAAAAAATTTATAAGATTTTCTTAATTTGGTTTGATTCAGTTTCAAAATGTTGTTGTTGCAGGTGAAGTATAGTCTTTAAGTTTGTAGAAGTAGAATTCTGAAGATAAACTTTTAATACTTAAAAGTGATGAAAAATTTTGCCATGTCCATCAAATATTGCTGTTGAATTCCCAAGTGTAGTCATTGCTTATAGTAACTGTTCATGTAGTTGATGTTGATGAAGTTGGATGGCCAGACCGGCCGTTGCAGCTTGCGTCCAAAGGAGGCCGCTCGGACCCCTCAAGTACCCTGAGATACCGCTCGCCCGCACTATGAGGGGAGCAGAGGTGTTGAAACACGCCGCGCCCGCGGTGAACATATACAGGCTGCGGGCAAGTAGCAGGTCGTGCGCCGCGCCTCAGCCTTGGCCGGGAGGAGAGCTCCGGCTCGCCGTGCACCTGACGTCCTCGCTGGAGAAGAGGGGGCCCGTCCTCTGCCCCAGTTGCTGCACGGCGCCGCGCGGCTGCGGGGGCACTGAAACATTAAAGCTAGGCGGCAGAATTGTGTTGGACCATCATGTTTTTTTTTGAGGGCACAGGCATGTAGAGAGATTGAGGGGCCAGCGGCGTGCAGATATCCATGGCATTTCAACTAAGCCAGCCACTGTGTGTAGTGGAGCAGGAGACGGGAGCGTGGTAATGGCCGTGGCAAGGACAGGATGGCAGTTTAACAAATCGGGGGAGGTTTCACACAAATGCTTACATATAAAACAAAATAGAAGGAGCAGAATGCCTTAAGAGGGGAAACTCAAAAAAAAATATAACCTTCATATTCCTATCAAATTATATGAAGCAAGTTGACACAAAATTTACACCGGTTTCACCTGGGACAGGTGAAATCTAAATATCCTCTCGGTGGCTGGATTACTTAACAATAAGGTAACCGGCGTAAGGAAATCAAGAATAATGCATGGCCCATGAAATCTGGGGGCAAGCTTGCCCGCGGGAACAAAGTTCTTGACCATCACCTGGTCACCTACCTTCAAAGTGGTGGGTCTCCGTCCACGATCATACCTTTCCCTAACCTTTTCATGAGATACCTTAAGATTGGCTTTAGCCTTCTTCCAAAGATCTTTAATGTTATCCGGATCTATTGTCTCGGGTAGAATGTCACTCAGAGACCAGAGGTTAGAGAGCGGCGTGTTGGGAACAAACTTGAACATCAAGGAAGCTGGAGTGAACTTATGAGATTCATGAACCGCCGAATTCAAAGCAAAAGCTAACCAATGCAGGGACGTGTCCCACCTAGAATGATCTTCATGATGATAGGCAATAAGTGCGGACCTGAGATTACGATTAACCCGTTCAGCCAGAGATGGTTGAGGGTAATAAGCAGAAGTAGTTACATGAGCGATGGATAAGTCAAAACAGAATTTACGAAACGATTTGATGTGAACGCCTTAGCATTATCAGACACAATATATTGGCACGGACCAAAAGAAGCAAAAATAGAATTTAGGCAAGTAATGGTGGACTGAGCGGTAGCCAGCTTAGTCGGAAATAACCAAGAAAATCTGGTAAAACCATCTACGCATACAAAGATGAACTTGTTAGCATTACCCTTTGACTGGGGGAAGGGTCCTACATAATCAATATACAGGCGTTCCATGGGGCGCGACGCTTGCTGAGAAGACAAGAGGCCTACCTTGGTGGACATGGTCGGTTTACTAAGCAAACAGGATTTACAAGCCTTTACTAGTTCACGGATTTCACCGTCCATACCTTTCCAGATGAACATTTCACGAATCTTTTCACGAGTTTTAAAGATACCAAGATGCCCTCCTAATGGGGTCTCATGATAATACTTGAAGATCATAGGTACAAGAACCGCTGGAACAACAACTTTCATCATCTTATCATGCCTCGAAGGGCAACATAGAACACCATTCCTCAGAACATAAGGGACAACATGTTCCCCAGAAGAAAGGGTTTCCATTATCGGAGCCAGCGTCGGATCTTCACGTTGGTATTTCTCGATATCCCTAAAGAGCATGGGAGCATCTGTTAGGATGGCGTTAACCTCAGATAGTATGGACTCGGAAGGTGATGAACTGTCGACCGGTTCATGGGTCTCGACGTCGTTAGAAAACATACGGCTGAGTCCATCAGCAACAACATTTTCGGTACCTCTGATATGTCTAACATCAAACTGGAAGGCAGAAATACGAATGGCCCAGCGGGCTATACGACCAGTACGACGCGGCCTACCTAAGACCCAGCTTAGGGCTTGATTATCTGTCTCCAGGTCGAATTTGACATGTTCTAGATAGAGACGGAACTTCTCTAAGGCGAATAAGACTGCCAAACCTTCGAGCTCATATATGGAATACTTGGCTTCTTGAGCCGATAGAGTCCTAGATGCATAGGCGATGGGTCGCCTCCCTAGTTCAGTCTCTTGAAGAAGGACTGCCGCTACTGCTGACGACGACGCGTCGGTTTGGACGATGAATTTCTTCGAGAAATCAGGCATAGCGAGTACAGGGGCATTACAAAGAGCTAATTTAAGGTCTTCGAAAGCGGCTTGTTGAGAAGGTCCCCACTCGAATTTGATGCCTTTCCTACGAAGAAGGTTTAAGGGCGCCGCTCTATTAGCGAAGTTAGGAATAAACTTCCTGAAGAAATTCACCATACCAATGAACCTGGCGATACCTTTAATGTCCTTGGGAGGTTTAAAATCACGGATGGTCTGTGTTCTAGAATGATCGACTGCTACACCATCAGGTGACACAATATGCCCTAGGAATGACATAGAGGGCTTAGCAAAGGCAACCTTGGACAACTTAACAGTTAACCCAGCCTTACGAAGGCGATCGAGAACTTCTCGCAGATGATCTAGATGTTCTTCAAAAGTCTCTGAAAATACGACGACATCATCCAAGTAGTGATATAAGTACTCAAACTTGATGTCGGAGAAGACCCTACCTAGTAGCCTAGTGAGTACAGCTGCTCCCGTAGGGAGCCCGAAAGGCACGCGGTTGTATTCGTATAAATTCCAGTCCGTGGCAAACGCTGTAAGATGTTTAGACTCTTCGGCAAGGGGAATTTGATTATAGGCCTGATTCAAGTCCAAGATAGTAAAGAACTTGGCTTTACGAAACCATGAAAAACAAGAATGAAGGTCAGGAAGGGGCACAGATTGCAACACCACCTTCCGATTGAGAGCCCTATAATCAATTACAGGCCTGAAGCCTCCTTGGGGTTTCGGAACTAGAAAAATAGGCGAAGAATACGCCGACTTAGAGGGCCTGATAATACCGTCCTTCAACATTTGATCGATGATTTCTTTTAGAGCCTTCATTTTAGGTGGAGATAGCCTATACGGTGGAAAACGGACAGGAATCGAATCCGTGACCTCAATTTTGTATTCGATCAGGTCAGTAACACCAAGAGTATCAGAGAACACCTCGGGAAACGACTGACACAATTTGCGAATACTATCAGCCTGCTCCTCAGGTAGATGTCTAAGGTCTAACAACATCTCATCCTGGGTAGGCGAAATAGAAGAACATGATGCAGAAATACACTTTAATAGAGGGATATTACAATTAGAGGCAAATTTGAAAGTGCAAGACCTACTCTGAAGATCGAGCACAAGACCAGTGTGAGAAATAAATTCCGCTCCCAATATAATGGGGCAAGACAAGTGCTTGGCCACAAACAATTTAACTTTCCATGTGAATTTAAAAATACGAATTTTGACATATAAGGAACCGAGAATTTCTAATGGAGAGGAATTAGCCGAAACGTATTGGATCGCCGACAAACAATAGTTAGGAAGCTTACAAACAGATTTCAATTTTGAATACCAATCAGCCGAAATAATAGAACAAACACTACCTGAATCTAAGAGAGCTGTTATAGGCTCGTTATTTAACTCAATTTTGAGAAAGGGGACCGGTGCGGGGGTATCCGCCGCAATCCTAAGACACTCTTTGGGACCTTCAAAAGATGAATTTGAAAATTGCTCGTTCCCTGAATTTACAACCTGTTTACCAGGGGCTGAGTCTCGGGAAGATGAATTAGTCGACTCAGCCGAAGCCACTAGTCACTTTTTATTATTGGCATAGGTGGAATTTGCACCAGAAGTTGAGCAGGAGGGGGTGCTATTCGAATTGGGACAATTCTTGGCAATATGTGAGAAAGCCCCACATTTAAAACAGCCTTGTGCTGAACCAGCTCCATTATTTGCCCTACTAGTTTTGACCAATGGACATTTATTGCGAAGATGGTCAGACGACCCGCAAGCATAACATTTACGGGGTGTGACTGGTCGGCGAGGTGGAGGCCGAGTATTACTAAACGAAGGAGGGGGTTCTTTTGCCACACGCAAAGAATCGGCGTACCTAACTCCTTCCGCTGAGACGGCCAACGCTTCAAGTTCAGAGAAAGTTTGCGGGCATGCCGCGAAACACAAATATGACCTATAGGATGGTGAAATGCCTTCTACAATGGCTTGTACAATCTGGTCCTCAGGGAAGTGCAGAGCAAACACCCTAGTATAAAACTTAATGTCCTGTATGAAATCAGCCAAGTTTTCATCCAAGCGTTGTACACGGTAATAGTACTTCTGAATAAGGGAAGACCTGGCTCTAGCCGGGATGAAGTTAGCTAGCAAATGGGCATGGAAATCCTCAATAGATTATTGCTCGGCAATGGCTCTTACGATTTTATCTGAGAGAATACCAATAGCATACGGATAGATAATTTGCAAAATTTGACATGGAGAAAGAGAAAACACAAGTGCATGATCCTGAAATTCAACTAGAAATCTTAAAAATGAAATTACATCACTGGTGGTATTAACAGAAAACTTAGAGATTCCTCTTAGCAACATTGCCAATGGATGAGGCAAGCTGCTAAACCCGGGTGACATAGTGGGCAAAGGTTTCAATGGCAAGGAAGTTAATTCCGAACGGATGTTACTCAACGATGCACGGCGTTCAGATTCGTTGTCCAATGTGGCAGAGATAGTTTGAGCAGCAACGGTTATCCTATTGACTTCTCCCTTATGAGGCTCTTCCTCGCTACCTACATTCACTATGGTGGGTTGATCAGATTTGGGAGGAACTTCCCCAGTTAACAATTGAGTGACCTTACTAGATAATTCGGAAATATTTTCCAGGAGCGTACTAGCTTCCTTCCTCTGAACGTCATTCAGTTTTAGAGACAACAGATCGTTAACCCTATTCGAAAAATGATATAGCCTAGCTTGCACACGCTTAATTTGATTAGGAGAGGGATCATTTTCATCAAAAAAACTAACTACAGAAGCTAGCCCAGTAATATTCTCGACGATCGTGGAAAGAGAGTCGTCAATATCTTTCTCTCCCAATGTGGGGATGGAAATGGGCAGATCAAGGGACTCTCTAAGCTTATTTGTATCTACTGCAACCGTGCCTCCAGATTGCACATTTCTAATAGTCAATTCGTAGATCAACTCCTCCTTGCGCAAATAGTTAAGATGGAGAACATCGCGAGGGCCGGGCATGATGACAGAACAATTTTGAAAAGGTCAAAAAATTCCAGCAACTGAGAAAATTGTTAGAGTTCGGAACAAAACAATGTTTAGCCGTCAAAAGGGGCTAAATTGAGACCCATTCAACCACGCTCTGCTACCACTTGTTACCGTGTTTTTGTGGTAGTTATGCGTGAAAGAAGGTGCGGGCGTGAACGGGTCTCAAACTACGGAATCAAAGTTAATGTAAAATTTAACAAGGTTATATTTTCTTTTCAAAAACAAAGAAATAACAAGCATGGCAGGTACAAAGTAGCAAATCAAAAGGGTAGTTACAATATTTACAGGATTTGGGCTTCACGCCCTGACTTTACACTGCTTGGGCAATCAGTTCAGTTTTACCCCAAACACAAGTTTCAACAGAGGGGCAGAAAACCCCATTCATGCCTAGGAGCCCTTGCTCCAAATTACACTGAAAAGCCTCCTCGAGGTATACAACACTCAATTTTCAAAAGAGCCACTCGCTCTCAAATTTAAGCCTCTCCCAGGCCACACCAAACTCCACCTTCAAGTTGTCCTCACTGGACATAGACACAGGGGTAAAATACCCAACCTACTGAGGTCTATTAAATGAAAAGGGGCAATTACATGACCTCTAAAATAACAATTTGAGAGGAGGCGATCTTGCACTCCTAATACACTTGTTTTTTTTTAAAACCTAAACTGGCTCTAGGCCACTAATGCAAGGGCTAATCCCATACTACAGAGGTGACTTTAGAAAAGAGCAATTGGTTTTACATTAACGAAGAATAGGTTGAGAAAATAAGTTCACCTCAAAACAATGTGAGTGGGAGCTCGAGAGGGTTAGCACTCTCTATCCCAATATGCAGCTTAAAAGAGAATAGATGAAAAGATTGGTTACATTTTAGGAAAAGGTTACATGGTGGAAACGCTTCGAACCCGCTCCGAGAGTTAAACTGCCAACCTAGCAAGAAAAGAAGTTATTAAGAGGCCATTACCTGGTGTTGAACAGCTGGAGAAGAAAGAGGCGCTTCCCGCCCCCTGCTATGTACTTTACACACTGAAAGATGGAACAGAAGTGGCCCGGAGACCCAAAAATCAGCAGTTTATATCCTCTCGCAGAAGTTTCGAGGCGTTAGGGGAATGAAAACACCCTCCCGCAAATTCTTTATTGGCTAGGGTACAGAAACATATCCAAGTTGGGGGAAGATACATCGGATTGGTCGGAAATAACTCAAAGAAATTCGGGATTGGATAAATCTAAAACAAGGGGAAAAAGAGGGGTATACAGCCAACTTAAACAATAACAGAAGGAAATTTAGCAAAGAACAAACATTTGAAATAAAAATTTCTCCAACAAAATAGTTCTTCGACTCCGCCCTAGGTTGCACTATTGTTGATCTTCAGTAGTGTCCTCTAGAAGAGAAAGTTCACACTTCTTACTTCAAGCGAAACAAAAACACATCAAAAATGACACAGTTCAAAAACTCAAGGTTTTCCATGTGGTGACATCTTCAGAGAAAGTAGAGAATTAGTAGCGTAGATAAAGTTCAGACTTCCTCCAACAGAGGAGTTTCAACAGGCGCACATTTTAAATTAGCGGAGTGGAGGTGTACCGCCCGGTACAATTATTATTATTGTGTCTTTTCTCAGGTTCGTTCCAGCACATCTCAGACATAAAACCGTTAAGACTTTCCCATATATTGTGTTGGAATCCCGTCCGTTACACTACATTTCGGGAATAATTTCAATTAATTTGCAGCTATGCTTTGAAGAAAAGTAGAATTTTTGAAACTTTCTCGCTTCCACCATTTACTCGCGTGTTTTGTGAAGTATTGGTTATCTGCACTTTTTAGGTCTATACCCTTGTACAGAATATTGTGACCGCTATTTCTTACCACCATTCACATTAGTTCATTTCTGTAAAAGTGTACTTGTCAGTTCCATGTTGTCCTTCGTGTACTGGAGAGAGAGAGAGAGAGAGAGTGAGAGGGAGATTAAATGAGTGATAAAATCACTTTCTAAATTCTTGAATTAAAAGAAACCATAGAAAATCACGCCGTTGCCACAGCTGATGACGAACGAAATGAAGAAGACGAAGCTAATGAACAGGTTCTCACACGGCAAGATATCCTTGCAGCAATATGAGTAATGGTATAATAATAATAATAATAATAATAATAATAATAATAATAATAATAATAATAATAATAATAATAATAATAATAATAATAATAATAATAATAATAATAAACAATTATTAATAATTATTAATAATTAGTAATTATTTAATAATTGTGAATAATTTATTATTCATTATTAATTATTAATTACTTATTAATAATAATAATAATAATAATAATAATAATAATAATTATTATTATTATTATTATTATTATTATTATTATTATTATTATTATTATTATTATTATTATTATCTGCTCTTTTTTAAGTCACGCCGACATAGAGAAGTCTTACGGGGACGATGGGGTAGGACAGAGATAGGGTTGGGAAGGAAGAGTAGCCGTAGCCTTAATTGGTGTGAAAATGGGAAATCGTAGCAAGCCATCCTCAGGGCTGAAGACAGCAGGGTTCAAACCCACCATATCCCTAATCCAAGCTTTAGCTACGTGACTCAAACCACATAGCCAAATCTTAATTAATTATTAATTTTGCATAGAATAGTAGAATTATGTCATTAATAGGTCGAGTGTTGTAAAACATTAATACTGTATAATATCATGGCATCCGTACTGTGTTTACAGTACTTTCAATAAAATGCCAAAAAATATTAAACATGTTTTGCATGTGTTGTACAGTACGTGTTTGGTTTTCTTCCGCTCTATATGCGATCCCAGTCAATATGGAGTTAACTCACGATCCCTCGAACAGCGTTTTACCTGGGTTCGACTGTATCTACTGACACGCTGTTTCATCCATTTAAATGCTCGTAAGTTGAGATCCCGCTGAAATTCTGGACAAAAAGTGGCCACAAAAAACACACACACAAAAAATGGGAATTTCTTGCTAGAATAATCTCCATTTTTTCTGTTCCAGCTTTGCTCTGTCTCGAAATAAGTTTCTTTTATGGAATTCCAAAGATAAATCCGTTTTTTAACGTGTTCACCTTCAAACTTTGCAGCAAAAATCCATCTCTGAGTTATTTATAATTTATAGTATCCATTTTTAAAACGTTTATTAACTTTCAGAAATGGATTTAGTCAATACCTGGACAGTTCATCTGTGTATAAGGTGTGATGCCACTCGTTAGCAAAATTATAAGCTTAATGAATAACAAATATAATACTACGAATTATTCCTTGGACCTTCCTACGCTTAACAAATAAGTTTCAAATCAGAAATAAAAAAATATTGTGCCTACAGTATTTTTAAAATAGACCACTTCTTTCCAAAAAGAAAAGTAACCATAATTTGTACACTAAGTGCTCAATTTCAACTAAATTTTGATTTTAAAAATTATACAGCGATAACTGTCTCACCAAATTTTGTATTATAGTAATCAGACCAAAATTCACCTAGTACTTACCTCTATGTTATACATAGGACTGATCATTTTTTCTTCGCTTTTCCTGTGAAGACCTCATCCATGTATATTTTTTTTTTTTTTTGCTAGCTGCTTCACGTCGCACCGACAGAGATAGGTCTTATGGCAACTATGGGATAGAAAAGGCCTAGGAGTTGGAAGGAAGCGGCCGTGGCCTTAATTAATGTACAGCCCCAGCATTTGTCTTGAATGAAAACGGAAACAACGGAAAAGCATTTTCGAGGCTGCTGGGGGTGGGATTTCTACCCACTATCTGCAGAATGCAAGCTCACAGCTGCGTGACCCTAATCGCACGGCCAACTTCCTCGGCACCTGATGTACGGAGTAGACACTCTGGTGAGCTTGTACAGCTTCTGGCTTGACTGTGTGTACGAGAGGACAAAAGTCCGAACGGCACTTCTATTTTTCACTGTCCTATTTATAGGACGGCATATTATTGTACTATAAAAACTGTAGTGTAAATATTCTTAACTGTGAGGTGGTTTTAAGTTATACCGGGCGAGTTGGCCGTGCGCGTAGAGGCGCGCGGCTGCGAGCTTGCATCCGGGAGATTGTGGGTTCGAGCCCCACTGTCGGCAGCCCTGAAAATGGTTTTCCGTGGTTTCCCATTTTCACACCAGGCAAATGCTGGGGCTGTACCTTAATTAAGGCCACGGCCGCTTCCTTCCAACTCCTAGGCCTTTCCCATCCCATCGTCGCCATAAGACCTATCTGTGTCGGTGCGACGTAAAGCAAGTAGCAAAAAAAAAATAGTTTTAAGTTATAACTCCGATCATCACTACTTTTCTAAAAAAGATAAGTTGGCAAATAATGGAAAAAATTAAGAGAGAAAATTTAAAAGCGTCCCCTTTCAATACCAAACAACTACACCAGGATTCGTTCTCACAACCTTGAGCATTCGAGAAGAGTTCCTTACCAACTAGCCACATGGCTGGTACCCTTATAAAACGCTGAAAACCCCTTCCTTCTCCTCACTTCCACGCAAATTTATTTAATGCATCTGTTCTGTAGGTTTGTCTTCCGCACTCCTTTCTGCAGGTTTCATAAACGGCACCTGATGCACGACGCAGATACTCTGGTGAGCTTGTACAGCTTCTGGCTTGACTCTGTGCACGAGACGCAAACAACAGGCACGTGTGGACTGAGAGAATGCATAAATCACTGGGAGAAGCAGAGGGAATTGAGAGCGTAATTCCTCCCACGACAGAGCTAGGGGTATGTCTCAAGTTAATGGCTAATGGCAGGCCGTCCTTAGTATGCTTCACTGACCACCGGCACTAGCTGCTGCCAACACAGACCGTGTCTATCTACATCCCCCCTCTTCCCATTTCCCCACGGGTCTATGGCCTCACTCGGGTCATTGACAAGATTTTAGCTACTTTAAAAACCATTAAACAATAGTACGCTGTGGAGTCAGCACACTATTTGTGTTAAGTGTTTGTTTCAAGATGATAGTGTTGTTTGTACTTCGAAGTGTACTTAACTATTTCCGAGAAAAAAATGAAATGGCGTATGGCTTTTAGTGTCGGGAGATCCCAGGACGTGTTCAGCTCGCAAGGTGCAGGTCCTTTGATTTGACTCCCGTAGGCGACTTGCGCGTCGGGATGAGGATGAAATGATGTTGAAGACAACACATAAATTACACCCAGCCCCGTGCCAGGGAAATTAACCAATGATGGTTAAAATTCCCGACCATGCCGGGAATCGAACCCGAGACTCCTGTGACCAAAGGGCAGCACGCTAACCATTTAGCCATGGTGCCGGACATTTAGGCCTACGAGAATATAAACCAGAACGAAAGCTTTAGTATTACGGTGGACATTGGTTATAACGACATCCAAGGGTCCTAATAAACTGTATCGTTATAAACAAGTGTCGTTATAACTGAGATTTATGTTATCAGTCATGTGAGGTGGAAAATGATTATCGATGTACTATTAACACACTGTTGCGTGTTTCTGTAATTCTTTTATGGTTCATAGTGTCGTGAGTTGTGTATATGTGGGGATGAGTGTATTAAGACGAACTTTTGGGGTTGAGGTTTCCTCTTCCTCCTCTTCTTGGTCACCGTTTATCTTGTTCTGTAATATTACTGCCCGTTGTTATAATTAGGCTATCGACCGTTTCTGCACGTTTCAGTCACATTAATTCTCAATATCACAGTCTACTGTTCGCAGCAATTCTGATATCAGCAAATTATTATTATTATTATTATTATTATTATTATTATTATTATTATTATTATTATTATTATTATTATTATTATTATTATTATTATTAAAGCCTCCAAGGCTGAGGTGGGAGCGCGCCAGTCTCTCAGCGCTGGGTTCCGTGGTTTAAATCCCAGTCACTCTGTGAGATTTGTACTGGACAAAGCGGAGGCGGTACAGGTTGTTCTCCGGGTACTCCGGTTTTTCCTGTCATCTTTCATTTCAGCATCACCTTCAATATCATTCATTTTATTTGTCAGTCATTAATTAGGTACGACAGATGGCAGCCGGCACAATTCCTATCCTCGTCGCTAGATGACGCTTCATTCATTCCATTCCTGTCCCAGTCGCTTGACTGGAGACAGGCTGTGGATGTTGTATTGTATTATTATTCCTAACACAAACATCATCTTCAGCTGATACCCGTTAAGGCATCAAGTCTTAACGGTCTGGTACCGCGGTTAGCCGGTTCGAGTCCCGTTGGTGCTAAAGCAGACAAGCACCATCAGAATGTTGGCCGGCAGGGTAGGAGAGGTGGTCGTATACAATTTGTAATCACGAGATTGCTTGCCAAGAGTCTATATTCAAGTCCATACCTCTCCGCACCGTTCATACGGAGTGAGGAAATGTGACGCTGTTGGTGACTCTTCCGTGGGATGGTGACGTTAAGCTTTGAGCAGGACCCTGGTGATTTTTTTTAATATTAGCAGCCTACGTGCTGACACTGGGTATCACCCTCTCCCTACCTCATTGGCATCAACATCCCAGACGTCCAGGTCGCCCATGGGAGGCAGATACAAAGACCTGTCCCAGACGCCCTCGGTTGTATTCCTATTCTGTGTTAATGTCAACTTTCTTAACTGTATTGCTTTCTTATTTAATTTCTCCGTATGTATGCGAGTGCTAATCTCGAAACCAGAACATTCTTTCCTCTGATGAAAAATTCCAAGATGTTCAAATGTGTAACATTTTGGCCCCGGAAAATATCGAAATATGGGGGAAATTTTCATGATGGTGCGCACCTCCGTTTCGGGGTAACTGTTGGCTAAACGGTAAGTTATGTCACAAAATAGATAACACAATCGCCGCTCAATGTTTGTTGTGTCTCGATTCCTTATACGTTAGATAGAGCTGCATTTTCAACTCGACTGTGACTGGCATTAGGAAAAGGGGCCTGTCTTTTTAATGTAAACTTCCCATCCCTAATGTGAATGTTAGTCGGCAAGTGAGCCTGCCGTTATAGTAGGAACTCCCGAACTAGGTTGTGAATGGCAGTAGGGAATGTGGCCTGCCATTATCATCAAAACTCCCCAACGCACACCTTACATCGGAAAAAACGTATGGGGTCTTCCCCGTTTCGTTTCTCGGATAGCGCTAAGAGACATGCAATTTAATATAACCTTACTCACTGCGTGTACAGTAATTTACGTAGAAAGCTGTATACAGGTTAAAATACCATAGCAAAGCACGGGTACATTTGCTAGTAGATAAATCAATCTTCAAGTGATAAAATTCCCGCATGACGAAAATCGTAATTCTGAGGTTTACGATCACATTATATAGGAGACATACGCATAATTAAATGATAGTCGTATTAAGCAAGGCTGAAAGATACTGTCCTTGCGAGGAACATGTTGGTGCCACAGAATACCTGAGAGGAGGTGTCGTTGAAACCATTGTCTATATAACAAAGTTGTAGGCCTTCTGAATATTGCACCAAAACAATAGCTGAGAACTTCAATTAGTTTCAATTCAGTAAAGTATCCATTTTATAGCTTAGAGCCTCCACGGCTCAGGCGGCAGCGCGCCGGCCTCTCACTGCTGGGTTCGATGGTTCAAATTTCTGTCGCTTCATGTGAGATTTGTGCTAGAAAAAGCGGAGGCGGGACGGGTTTTTCTCCGGGTACTCTGGTTTTCCCTGTTATCTTTCATTCCAGCAACACGCTCTAGTATAATTTCATTTCATCTGACAGTCATTAATCATTGCCCCAGTACAATGAGACAGTTTTCGGCAGCCGGCAGAATTCCTATCCTCGCCGCTAGATGGGGCTAAATTACTTTCATTCCTGACCCAGTCGAATGACTGGAAATAGGCTGTAGATTTTAATTCATCCCTTTTTAGAGCTCATAAAAAACAAAGGAAACTATGTCAATATTGTACCCCTTTTGATGCCATGTGTGACGGCGATCCTCTAGTAGATTTTGCCGCGGCTGCTGAAAACAAATGATACTCACCGCACACGCAGAAACTTACCTCAGGGCTGCACCGTCCAAGTAACATCGAATTTAGGGCCAATGGGGGATCAAATAACTTCTATGGGTCAAGCTAATCTACAATAATGCAGCCCAGACTGATGTAAAACCAATCAAAAATATTTACTGACAAAAAATGAAATCAAACAGCAATGAAAGTTAATTGAAGTTGGAAAATTAAAATGAATTTACCTCCGCACAAAAGAGCGCAAATGCAACAGAATAATAAAAATATCCTGAAATCTAGGCCAAACTCTAAAGAAAATCCCCACCTAACTGTATTCAATATTGAATGAATGAATGAATGAATGAATGAATGAATGACTCAAAATCAACTTAATAAATAATTATTTACGCTCAAAGAAAATGATAATAAGAATAATTCAAACTGTTAAGGGAATTGACACAATTAATTCCTAAGATTAACATGATCAAAAATGAGATCATTACAGTGATAAACCATATTAATGCGAAATAGTTAGGTAATCTAGCATTGTAGACTGTTAACCGCGCGAAACCAATTCGCCCATGAAAGCTATTAGATACTATTTACACGCAGACTATTACCGAAAGGCTGATTGATGCCTTTCATGGCTGTCTTTAAATTTAATACAATGATAAATAATAGCAATTTATCAGCCATGAAAAAATACCCCCTTTATTTTCAAACACATTTTGTTCTGCCATCGATCAATTGAACTCGCCTTTCTGTACATATGGAAATTACACCGCTGATTACTCTTAACAACCCGATTAATATACAACCTATTCCGTTACGTGAAGTTGCTGCAGGTTTCCGCACTCATAATCAACACTTTGCGGCATTCATTTGTTTGCATGGAGTTAATTCATCAAGATCTGTTCAATGATATGACATAATCTCTCAGTTACATTTATTGGTTGTGATGATTTATTTTGTTTGCGATGTCCTTTACTAAGATAAAGAGAAGTGTTGTAATTTAATAACGATGACTACTGGGTTGTCCTTCCTTAATATTACTAAAATTGAGGGATCAAAACGCCGTTGAAATGTATATACAAATATACACAACACTGACAAACATAGTGTTCATAAAAATATATAGCATAAGAACAGCATACAATCGTGAACTGCAATATCTACGTTGACTTCACAAGATAATTTGACATTCACGCACCTTCCTACGTTCATTCGAACACAAATATCAGCGCCTTCTTTACAATCACCGTCTCAGATACAATAATGTCGGTGTGCTGACTGGCATCTCTATCGTCTCTGTTATATGACTCACTACATATACCAGATCACAGTTTATAACTAGTTTCCTACACGCTTACAATCATTACTATTACATATTTATTCACACTGAGGTTCTATTGTCGGCAATCAATCCATAAATTATTATACTCCTATCGATTTTTGCTGTATTCGTCTCAGAATTTAATCTTGTTATCAACATCGCTAATTTCTTATCTCATTACTACCTTGCTTATTGATCTCCTATCTTCATTGGTCCATTTACATCCACTATAATAACTACGAGCATCCTCGTCTCAGGAATATTTAATTAATTCTTCTAATACCTTGTCACCCCCGCTAATTAATGGTGTATTCAACACCTCTTATTATTTTCATCTGATATTTATCCATGTAGATTTGAGCTCCGATTCATCGAGCTAATTAATACTATATTAACATGTCGTCTTCTATGCCTTAAAGACGATTATCACTTATTTTCTTCACGATGCGGCCGTTCCAATCTCTATTTTATAATTTCACCTCTTAACTACACTAGGGATATCATTTTATGTTCGTGATCGTATTTTCTACCTTTCACTTGGACCTTTTAATCATATCCCTCTCATTTATTATCATCTACTGCAAGTTAGCAAAGGATTCTGTATTTACCAATACGGCATTACTCTTTCTGTACTCCAAATATGATTGCTTACACAAGAGACTGTTGTTTCTACAAATCAAACTCGCGGATAAATTACAAATCTTTCCTCATAAATTCTGATGTGTGATTATTGTTTATCATTATATTCAATTACACTGTTTTATGCATTACTACTCGACGATCATATGCTACCTCAGCTAAATTAATATAAGTTCAAGATAAATTTAATATTATTATTATTAATATTATTATTACTATTATTATCATTATTGAGGTCACTGTTCTTCCAACGAATAACTGTGATATTAATTCTGATAGGCGTGGCATATTTTAAATTATAAGAACAAATATAAAAAGTGTTCACACCGGTACACTCAAAGTTATCTCATCCATCACGCTAGATTACAACATTCAAATCTCGATCGTTAAACCTGCCTGCTCCAATCTCTCAAATGGACTATAATCATTGTAATGTTTTTACTGTTATTAAATACATGAATTCAATTTTTACTCTATAACTAATCACATAATCCTCCCGTGGAGATTCTATATCATTATAACCTACATGGACAACGCTTTGCTCACCGTCATATCAACTACAAAAATAGTAAAATTCAACATTTCTTTTACATTTTTACTGGATCATTGGCTGTTACTGCATTCTGTCGGTCCTCGTTTCCATGGTGAAGTTATTCCATAATGAAGGTCGTGATCATGGTGTATGACCAGTAGAATACACCGATGGAATACATTTTTAATCCACAAATCACCACGCAATTATTTATCACACGTTATCCTTGAAGCTTATTTAATATTACACACTAATTATACAAATAAAGGTTTTACAATTAGATTATAACCCACGTTTGAATCTGGAATAAAACGACTCATTCACATATTTTAAATAGTCCTTTACTGAGCAGCTGTTCAGACCTCTTCTCCCTCTGCAGATTCCGGCTCTCGTTATCACTTTGTAAACAGAACTTAGTGGCCATTACCCCTTTCCCTCGAACTGGACTCTCCTCTGGAATTTGTCCTTGACCACATTCGCTTTTGCTATGTGAATGGCTGGCTACCATCTACCCTTCTGCTTAATTGTGGCTTAACTGAGTCTATATTACCCGTACTGTCTCTCAACAGTCCTTTTTTTCTATTTGCTTTACGTAGCACTGACACAGATAGGTCTTATGGCGACGATGGGATAGGAAAGGCCTAGGAGTTGGAAGGAAGCGGCCGTGGCCTTAATTATGGTACAGCCCCGGCATTTGCCTGGTGTGAAAATGGGAAACCACGGAAAACCATCTTCAAGGCTGCCGACAGTGGGACTCGAACCCACTATCTCGCGATTACTGGATACTGGCCGCACTTAAGCGACTGCAGCTATCGAGCTCGGTCTTTCAACTGTTTCCTTCTCTACTTATTTTTATGAATCGCTAGATTATTTTGGCCGCTTCTCTAACAATAAGGTACCTTCAATGTTCCGCATTTTGGAGCTTGTTAAATCAAATACATGACTTCATCCCACATTACTTTCTTTACGATGCAAGTCTGATTGTTTATGGTGTACAACTTACAAGTGTTTGCTGAGTCGGACACGTCGAACGGCATTGCTCCGCAGAAATCTTGTTATATACTGTATATCAAACACTCTTCCTACATGAAGTTGTTATCACTGCGGCACGACTGATACTGAATAACGGGCAAGTCACGCTGATGGAAAAATCATAGCTGAGTGCTAATTGACTGTAAGATATAGGAATGAATGTACGACACTGATGCCTAACTGCAAAACGTAAGACTGTAAACAGCCTGCCTGTAAGACATAAGAATGCGTGTACAACTTACTCCTCCCGGCGCTCTCAGTCTATTTTGTAAAATTCTCAAACCACGCACCGGAACTAATTTTTGAAGAGGGGATGGCGGACTGATACGGTCAATTCACGTTGATATCCCTGATGTCTACAGTCTATGAGTCCAAAAATTGGTGCCATTGCACTGCTGCAAAGAAATATAAAAATCGTTCGTGCACATTTGAATAAACTGATCAGCGTCACTGTGTTATTTTTCCTAGTGGATTTCTAACGACTTACTGCCATTCGGCGGTTTCTTTTGGACGAATCCACTTCACCCATTAATACGACGTAGTTGCACATAACTAATTACCCATGTTATCGTTTAGCATTTAAATTACCACAAAAATGATTCCTGATTATATAAATAAAAGAGCACGGCATTTCGTCCTTAATTCACCTCTCAGTAACGAAAACGAACTAACTACTGTTATCACTTCCGCCGGGCGTTTAACATTTTCGATGGTATGATTGGTTGAATAATGCCTACGGCTCTTATGTTGTCGTGCAACTAAGACCAAACCACTTTGTCACGGGGTGCAGGGTGTCTCTCTGTTCTTTTCTGATACTTTCATTCCTCGTCTTTCTTCTAGGTGTGACCATTTTGTTCCGATTTCCGCTTTCTTATGGGAAGCTTTCAGTTGGTGTTGTCTACAGTCGGCTCACTAATTTTTATTGGAGGCATTTATGGTTTAAGTCTCTACCCGAAACGTGACTATAAACAAATGCAGGAGATATACTTGGGCGACCGTGGGAGGTCTCTTTGTGGCCGTCCAGCGAAATGCCTGTACTGAATTCACTGAATGTAGTATTCACATATCCAAATCTATTAAATTAAATAATTTTTCCATGAGCCTATTCGCTTTATGGGTGCAGTATGTCTTTTTCTCCAACTCTTTGATGTCAACACTAACGTGGATTAAATCCAGATTTACGGCCGAATGTCCCTTCTCACGGCAACCCTCAGTGGGAAGGAGGGGGGGGGGGGTTTGACCTCACACGACCACAGAGCAGATAACCTGATTCTTTTAGCGTACTGTATGACTTTTTTACCCGGAGTGCCAGAGGACATAGTATGCTCGCTAGTTCTGTAACTGCTTTTCCCGGAACACCCCATGGAGATGAACTACATCGCTTGTATGGGTGTTGTCTGTGTAGGTATAGTTGGTAGGGCTAGAAATGAAAAGGAAAATGCTGTTGCTATGAGAAAGGTACCATTGTCGCGTTTTCGTGGAACTGGGAAGGAAAACAATGGAAAACAATGTCGAGGATGGCCAATGGAGAATTCGGACCCACATGTTTCCTGAACACAGTGCTAGTAGCAATGACTGGCCGTGCCGCAACGCGCTGAGCTTACCTGTTCGGCGATAATCTGCTAATTTTAAAATCAGGAAAAAAATGTTAAAGGCAAAGTATACTCGAGGTTATTCAATATTACATTGCTTCATCAGTCGGTAGACTGGTTTGACGCAGCCCTCCATAAAACCCTATCCTTTGCTAAGCTTTTTATTTTTACGTTACTACTACTATGATCATCATCTGTTATAATGAATAACGCCAAATGGTTCACTTTGTTACCTTACACCCTCCACAGTTCATTAAGCTATAAATGGCCATGTATAAAGTAACTTTAATTCCTAATACATGCTTCCATTTGAAGTTAATTTTATGTTTTTCTGGGGCACAAAGTGCTTTGCGCGATGATTCTTATCACATTTGTTGAAATGGTGAGAATGCTCTCAAAGGTGCAATAACTATCATATGATCTTGGTATTTAAATCGATTGCTATCTACCTTGAATTTTGATGTATGGTGTTAGAAAAACATTAATTTTGTAGTGGAATTAAACATGCAATTTCAAGTTGAAGAAAGAATTACATATACCGGTCGCCTAACTCATACCAAAGATGTGTTTTATACCGGGCGAATTGATGGTACGGTAAGGACCGCGCAGCTGTGTGCTTGCATCCGCGAGATAGTGGGTTCGAACCCCACTGTCGGCACACCAGAAGATGGATTTCCGTGGTTTCTCATTTTCACACCAGGCAAATGCTGGAGATGTGCCTTAATCAAGGCCACCGTCGCCTTCTTCCCAGTCCCAGGCCTATCCTAACGTCGTCAAAAGACCTATTTGCGTCGGTGCGACGTAAACCAAATTGTAAAAAAAGCGTTATAATTTCACACCCATACCTAAATTAATATGGATAATAATGGTAACTGAATAAACCTGATATGGAAACATTGGTGAAGCTAGAGCCATTACCTTCCTTGCAGCGGGAATGAGAGAACCTTGGACGTGCACACAATGTTTTGTTTGATAGTATTTTAAAACATTCTCAACGTTTAAAGTCTCGTATAAAATTATTACACTCTGAGGGCCTGAATATCGTACGTTGCACAGGTATAGCAGCCAGCTGCTACCAGTTTGGAGAGTTATGATATTCCTTAACTTTGCATAAGTTGTTAAAGGTTCATTAAAGGCTTAGATTCTGCACCGATTGTCCATAAATTAGCTCTCAAATAATAGTACATGTAATTTACTCATGCCAGAAAGACTTCCGCGTGTCTTCTCGTATCAGTGAGATGTCTCAGTCCTCTTTCAAGACCATAAAACACAGAAAGCTAAAGTAAGCTACGCTAAGCAAGTAATGCCAACTTATGTTGTACTGTGTCACGAATAAAAAATCGAAGTTAAACTATGCAACCATTTTAAGATGATGGATTAACCTAACTGAAGAGGAGCTTTTCTTATTGGCCGCTGCCATGGAAATATGAAGAAACTGAAAGAGGAGAAGATTGTGTAGGTACGTGAAATTGGAAGGAGAATAATTCATGGTGAATCCCATCATTTGATTCAAGCATTGCATGGAAATGATGAAGAATTACACATTATTTTCATCTAAATCAGGAACAGTTTCACAAACTTCCCTCTATTAATGAGGAAAATATTAAGAAAAAATTAATATGAAGTACCCAAATTATACAATGCAGGGTAAAGATGTATGTGACAGCAATAAATGATACGTAAAATCGATTGCCAGAGTTTTATTTATTTCTTGCCAACACTTGTCTTTTGGGGTTATCTTCAATAATTTGACAGACAGTTGTATTTTTGTACCTCTTCAATCAGTCTTTCTTCCTTTCGTCTGCCTTTCGTAATAATTAACAAACACAAAAACAATTAAGCATTATAATAGCTACTGTAATGAGGTAATGCACGAAAGCCACACACATGAAATGACTGCTAGATGCCGGGCAAAAAAGTGACCGTGTGCATGAGCGAAGCCATCTACGGCTAGCTCAGCGTTGCTCAAGTTAGCGTAGTTCAGTATAGCAGTCCTTTGGTGCCATTCATTGTAACTTCATATGAATAATTTTTTCGTTGAGTTGCGTAGCATAGCGTAGCTAAGCTTTCTTTGTGTGGTGGCCTTAAGTGTCTGGCACTAGAGCAGTAACGGCAGAAGATCGAGTTGATCAACGGGCGAGAGAGTGAACGTTGTGTGTTGCCTATTAATAGTCCAGTAACCCTGTGTCACATTAGCAATATCAAAGACCTCTTTCCGTCGTAACAAATGGAGTTTAGTCGTCAGTCACGCTTCGCACAACATTCTCTCTCTTTTACACGGGCAAGTCTTCCTAACGACCAGTCTTTCCCGGCTTGATGTTTCTTAGTGTCGCCAGGTCAGGTCTCTGGCTTGTAAATTGAGGCCGGTCAGGAACATAACGATTTAATTCAGCCGATCAGTAAGGGACACCGTGCCTTTATTTGTTATATTCGGAAATATCTATCAAATTGAATTACGTACACCGAGCAAGTGGCTGCGTGGATTGGGAGATAGTAGGTTCGAACCCCACTATCGGCAACCTTGAATATGGTTTCCCGTGTTTTACTTTTTTTTTTTTTTTTTTTTTTTGCTAGTGGCTTTACGTCGCACCGACACGCATAGGCCTTTTGGCGACGATTTTCCTATTTTCACACCAGACACATGCTGGGTACTTAAGGCCATGGACGCTTCCTTCCCACTCCTAGCCCTTACCTATCCCATCGTCGCCACAAGACCTGTCTGTGTTGATGCGACGTAAAGTAAATTGTAAAGAAAAAATTACGTTGAAGTTAAGACAAGATTTAAGAAATATTTAATAGCCTAGTATCACTAGGGAAGTGAGAAGTGGGGTAACATCCCTCTGCACTGAGTCAGAAGAGTCCATTAAATGAGTGCCAAATGCATATATGCACACATCAAACGACCCTATGAGTGACACTTGCATATCATTTAGTACGTTTACATGGGGATTGAGATCGATTTGAGTAGGCTACACTTACCGTATTGAATACGATCCCCGTTTACATGTAGTATTTGAGTACCGTATCATATTGAATCCGCCGGGCAACATCGAAGTATACAGACGATGCAGAATTGTAGTAAAATCGATATCACCTCTTAGAATTTAAAAACGCCAAATGAAGTAGAAGCCCAGGAGATAACTTTCAGTTTTGAAAGTATGTGTGGTATTTTAAATGTATTTGGTGCAATAGATAGAACGCACATTCCAATTTTACCCCCAACAGAACGTTATCGTGATTTTATTAATCGCCAGGGCTGGCCGTCTTATAATATGATTGCAGTTGCTGACCATGTAACGTCCCAGACGTCACAGTGTAATTATGTTAATTTTATTATATGTAATTAATTCAGGAATTTAACGTCATGATATTTATCTTGGTATGTAATTGTATTATAATTCATGGTTGATCATTTGCTCACTATCATTTCATTACTTTGTAACTACGACTCGTAAACGAGGGCTGAATATCCTAGTATTCACTTAGATTCTTGCGACATTCGTTTAAATTTAACTTGCAGTAGATTTCCTCTATCTTGCCACATCACCGAGGAAGAAGGAAGGACAAATTTAGACATCAAATTCTGGGAAAAGCGAGCACGTGTTCAAGCGTTATAACGACAGCTACCGTATTTCGACCAGAATAATTCAAACTGATATTTTCAAAGGAGCGTCATGTTGCCATGGATACTGAGTGAAAGGGCTAATAGAAGAACAGTTGATATCATGGTTAAGACCCATCAACTCTAATATCTGGAGTGGGGAGAGACGTGTCAACTGATTGGACCACGTGTAGCGACCTGTAATTAGAGCCAGAGAAGGTTATAAAAGGGCGTGTTGGAGCTCTTGGCTTCATTCTTCTTGATTCTGCATTCATTATTATTATTCTTCTGGATTCTTGATTCTTCGATCTTGTATATCGCTGTAGGTCTGTGAACTTGTCTTATGGTTGTTGTACCATAGTGGACTAGTGTGATAGTTTATCACTTCTACATTAATTACTGCGTTACCACGACGTGGTACTTAGGAATTTCTGAATGAGGGGTGTATAGCCACTCTCATCAGGAAGTACGTACAGCTCGGCTACTAGACCGGTTTGTACCAGTCTAAGACAATAGGTAGTATTAAACTAGATAGAAATGAAACTTCAGGGCACATTTTCAGTAAAGTTGGAAGGATTATTAATTGTGTATCCTCTCCACATAACCCAAGGAGGTTTTTCTAACTATGACTTAGGGCTCATCTCCAATATATGGGATAGAGCATAATAGGGAGTGTTAGTGTCGAAGCCATCATCCAATAAGTGGTTGTTGCAATTTTCAAGGCAGGAATGGTACTTAGCTGCAGATGAAGATATCTCAAAGACGACCGGTGATGTTCCAGCTACAAGGATGGAAGTTTTCCAAGGACCAGCAGAACAAGACTACATGGTGAGCAAGCGAGTTAAAAATATTGCAAGTTTTCGCGAAGTAGAGTCATTCAACTTTTTGTTAAATTCATTTCCTATTTTAAATTCAGTTCTCGTTAAACCGTCGTCATTTATATTCAATATAATAAATAGTATTTTTCTAGTTCACTTTAATCAATCTGCCTTAATTAGCCTTTTGATTTCTAATTCTCCGGCTTAATGATTAGTGCACTATCACCCCACCCCTGTGATAAGAGTCCGTCCAAGCTTGATTATCAACTTAAAGATTGGCGCCCTTAGCTTGCATGGTTGCATTTCTCGTTCAATGATTGTTCTCCGAGAGGGGAAGTCACAACCATTTATACAGGTAAATATATTTACTGGCTTATATTTCGACAGAACTTCAATGATGATGATTTTGTCAGAACAAACATGAACTATGTGCACAGTCGTTTTCAATACGATCTCAGTACGATCCGCGTTTACATGGAACTCAATTCGAACTGAGTACGATACGATCCCAGATTTTACCGTATCGACCTTGAGACTCAATCCGAATTGAGTCCCCGTTTACATGGTGTTTTCAATATGGGAAGTGTACTCAGATCGATCTGAATCCTGCATGTAAACGTACTAATTGTTCAAACGGACCGGCTTCATTAAGAATGACATTACTAGCATCGCTCATACCTCGGTCACTTACCTAGTATAAAAGCCAAGGATGAGACTAAGACAGGTCAATGAAAGTGAAAAAAAAATGTTTTAGCTCATACCAAAAGATGCAATGCACTGAAAATACTTTCTCTCGCTAGAAATATGTATGGGTTTCTTAAGACAATATCTCACCTAAATATATTCAAACCGAGCTCGATAGCTGCAGTCGCTTAAGTGCGGCCAGTATCTAGTATTCGGGAGGTAGTGAGTTCGAGCCCCACTGTCGGCAGCCCTGAAGATGATTTTCCGTGGTTTCCCATTTTCATATACTACCAGGCAAATTCTGGGGCTGTACCTTAAGTAAGGCCACGGCCGCTTCCTTCCCATTCCCAGCCCTTTCCTCTCCCATCGTCGCGAAAAGACCTCGGTGCGACCTCGGTGCGACGTAAAGCAACTTGCAAATATATATATATTCGATGTTTAAACTATAAACTCGCATGAAATAAAAGGAAAGCAACATTTCTTCGTATGACTTGTCAGTGCACGCCACCGTAGTGTAACGGTTTGTGTTATTGGTCGCCATCCTCGGAGATTCGGGTTCGATACCTGGCCAGAGAGAAATTTTTGACAATTTGCTTTACATCGTAACGACACAGGATAGGAAAGGGCTAGGAGTGGGAAGGAAGCGACCGTGGTCTTATTTAAGGCACAACCCCCACATTTGCCTTGTGTGAAAATGGGAAACCACGGAAAACCATCTTCAGGGCTGGCCGAAAGTGGGATTCGAACCCACTATCTCCCTTCGGCCAATGCTGGGGCTGTACTTTAATGAATGCCACGATCACTACCTTCTCATTCCTATACCTTTCCCATCCTTGCGTCGCCAAAAGCCTTCGATGTGTTGCTGTCACGTAAGGAGTTGCTTCTTCTCCTAAAGGGCAAGACAGCGGGATATTTGTCCCCTTCATAGCTTGTGCGCCTCATATAACGTATGTGCTGTCTGCTTAATATGCATGACAGTAATTGAGGATAAGATTCAGGCCTATAAACCGAGCGAGTGGCTGCAGTTGGGCCAAGTAGCTGTCAGCTTGCATTCGTGAACCCTGCTCTCAGCAGCCCTGATGATGGTTATCCGAAGTTTCCCATTTTCAACCAGGGAAATGCTGAAGCTGTACCTTAATTAAGGCAATGGCCGCTTCTTTCCCACTCCTAGCCATTTCTAATAGCATTGTCGCCATAAGACCTATCTGTGCCGGTGGAAGATGAAGCAGATTAAATAACTTCCCTACTTTGCTTTAAATATATTTCTGTACTATGGTCGTCTGAAGAGAAGTCGCGTGTATGCGGATAAGAGGCTGCCACGCATGCGCATAACTCAAGTCTCAAGGGTTGACAATAAACATCGGTTCCGCCCACGGCGACTCTTGCGAAGTGAGGTGTTGTCGTGAAGTTTCAAAGTCGTAGTGCAATTGTCCCTTAGTTACACATTAACTCTATGAACTGCACAATAAACAATTTTATAATGAATATGCATTGATTCAGAGAACTCACATTCTCTGTCACGACTGATGTTTGTAGCTACGAGAGTAGTATCTGTTACTCGTGCCGTACCCAAAAGCTGCCGCAACTTCTCGTCAAACGCAGATAGTATGTTAAGTATTCAGCCCACAGACTGGTTGGATCCTCAAATGCCACCACCAAAGGTTATGCGATTATAGAGAAGACGCATACAACTGGTGGTGGCGCCTTAATGAAGCGTACAAGGCACGATGAGGAGAAGTGAGGTAATATGCCGTTGCTTTTATCACTGCTCCAGAAATTGCTATTTCAGTACTACTTGTCCTATGAGTATAAGTTTTAATTACATCTGGATGCACAAGTCGTGTTCTGAATGTCATTAGTAAAGGAATTTTGACATATTTGCATGTTTTTTCTTCAAGATATAATAGGCCTATATCCGTAAAAAGTAAAGACGATTCGTAGCATTTGAAATTGAATGGGTAAGTTTTATTGTGCATATATATGTAATATGCGCATATTCTTGACACGCGCGCATATAAAATTAGATTTTTATTACTTTGTAAAAGCAACTGATAGGCGTATATTGTACAGCATAATTATATTCATATCGATACAACAATGCAAAGAAATGAATATGTTAAAATTATATTCGCCGTCGGAAGCCTTTACAGTGCATTGTTGTTGACAGTCGACAGTCGGGCGTTGGAATCGTACAAAAACAATGTTTTACGATACCCAAAGGAGCAGAGAGGAGAGATCCTTCCTCGATGCTTGCCAAGGACCAACCTACCCGAAAAAAGTTTTCTTACTTACATAGGAGAATTAAAACTGAGACAGCCTGAAGGATGTCACAATTGTTTTGTTCCTATGGTCTTGTCACTAGTCGGACCTAACCAATCCAGCTCTAGCCTAGCTTTCATCTTTGTCATTCATCTTTCGTGTTATTCAGTAGCTTTGTATAATGCGCCGGCGTTGGCCAGCCTATTCATTGCATTGTGAGCTCGTCGGAGCTGCCACCATGATGGATCTATAATAGTGATGCGACGAGTCGAATATTTCAACTCGTTTAACTCGAGTCAAACGTGTTTTCGAGTCAACTCAAGAAAAGATATCGACGGACGTCCAGATGAATCATGCTGCGATAAGACCTCACTCGCTGACGCGCTCCCGAGTTACCCGAGTCAGACACGAACTCACCCGAATCATCACGAGTGAGATCGAGTGCATTTTGTTCATTGACTGATCGATTTTTAATAAATGCCAAGAAGAGAACTCAAGTTCAAGTTCAGCCATCGAGTATTCCTTCAGTTATAAGAATAATAGTTTTATGTACTTTTGCATCCCATCTCATTCACAAGACATAGCGATGAGGTCGCCAACTCGAGTTGCCAGAGTTTCGGAATACGAGTTACTTGAGTTGACGAAGTATTCGACTCGTCATTTGCTACATGAGGGCAAAAATACGAAATGTTCCGAATAGCCCCGCGTTCGGCCGAGTGTTTTCTGTTCTTTGATCGGTTCCTAACCTAAGTAAGAAACCAGTTACAGCATTAACTTTATTTCTACAAATTATGAAGCCTTTTTCCTTTAGTTTTAGTGTAATGTGTTACAGAATTAGTTTTGTTTACAGAAGGTTGAGACTATTATTTGGTTTACGTTTGAGAAGAACTCAGTATTTCTCATTTATTCATACTTTCTTAAACTGCCAGCCAGTGTTAATATAACAAGTATGTGATTCCCGGTAGAAAATACATTACTATACTACTACGAATACAATTGTCTTCGTTTTCATGACTCAAATGTGCAACCCGCACAGTCATAAGTAGAGGGCGGATTTCTATGACAAGTCATACTTTTCCCTTAACATTATATCTTATAGTCTTGTATTTTCAACACGTTTCCAAGGATGATAATCAAAATTAAACAGGTTTTATTGGGCATATAAATGCATATTTAGGCTTTCTTAAGTTTTATGGCATATTTTGTCCGACTCGTCGGCTGAATGGTCAGCGTACTGGCCTTCGGTTCAGAGAGTCCCGGGTTCGATTCCCGGCCGGGCCGGGGATTTTAACCTTAATTGGTTAATTCCAATGGCATGGGGGCTCGGTGTATGTGTTATCTTCATCATCATTTCATCCTCATCACGACGCGCAGGTCGCCTACAGGAGTCACATAGAAAGACCTGCACCTGGCGAACCGAACCCGTTCTGGGATATCCTGGCACTAAAAGCCATACGACATTTCATTTCATTTCATTTCATGGCATATTTTGAAAAAAAAATATCATTATAACGGCATATTTTTGTAATTTTCATTTGAATTTCGTTTTATAAAAATCAGAATAAGCTATAGAAATTATATTTCAGGATAGACTGGAATATACTACTGAAGAAACATTCTAAAGTAGTGTATGGAATGTTTCTAATAGGTACGAGCTATTGTAGCTGGGTCAATTCCTGGAAACTGGGCTATTGTTTACGCGGAAGCAGAGGTGGTTCTGCAGTTATTTGTCATTGTTCTTATCTCTCTCCTTCGCCCTTCCCTCTTCCACTTTCAACATACTGAATGACCTTGGTCATTGGGGAGCTTCAGTCATTCAGTTTCTTTCAATACGCCTAAAACGAAAGTCCCAATTTGTGGGAAGTTGCGAAGTTTTGTTCGCGAATTCAGTGAAAACATATTCAGTACGGATGGAGTGATATTATTCTGTAAATTGTGTAAGGTGAAAGTTACTGCCGAAAGGCGCTTCTCTGTGCAACAACACTGTAATACTGTAAAAGATAAGAAAATAGGCAACGTTTGCTATTCGAAACCCCGACATCACAGTGTTCACAATTTTCACAAGATCTCTGTAAGATGATGGTTTCGTCTAATATTCCTTTAAAGAAACCTAACAGCCGAAACTTCAGACAGTTTCTTGAAAAATATACAAAGTATCCTGTTCCCAACGAATCTACTCTCAGGAAGGACTATCTGACCCCATGTTATGCAGAGATGTTGGATATAATAAGGCGTGGCGTGGGAGACAGTAAGGTATGGGTTTCAACAGACGAGACCACAGATGTAAATGGAAGATATGTAGCAAATGTGATCGTTGGCACGCTGAAGGAAGACCGGCCTGGAGAAACGTTCCTCCTGACATGTAAGAGAAGACAAACCATTCCACCATTGAAGTTCTCTTCGACAATTCAGTGAATATGTTGTGGCCAAACGGGGCAAAAAGAGGGCACATTTTTCTATTTGTAACTGACGCTGCTCCGTATATGGTGAAGGCAGCCAAGGGACTTAAAATGCTATACCCGAAAATGATACATGTGACATGTCTTGCACATGCCTTGCATAGGGCAGCTGAATAAGTTAGAAGTAGCTACCCTGAATTGATAAATTAATATCGAACTGTAAGAAAGTGTTTGTCAAAGCTCCACTTCGCGTTCAGAAATTGCAAGGAGAAGCACCTTCACTACCTCTACCTCCCCATCCAGTTATAACGCGATGGGGGACTTGGCTTGATGCCGTAGTGTACTATTGCAACAACTTAGATGTCGTGGAGATCATCGTGAAATCTTTTGATCCTGCAGAATCGTCCTCCATAAAAACCACTCAAGATTTATTTTTCAAACACTACATTAAAAGCGGACCTGGCTTACATAAAGTCCAATTTTAATTCTTTATCTGGAGCAATCACGCAACTGGATGTTGTGCAGTGCATTGAACAGGAATTAAAGCATGCGAAAGGAACAATAGCATCTAGGCTGTGTAGAAAATTAGAAAATGTACTGGAAAAAATAGCGGACTTGTAAAGGAGCATAGAATGCGCTGTAACTAAAGGCACAACCTAACAGCTTCTTGCACGGCTCTCAGTTACAAAAATGAAGGTGCGCATATCTAAACAGATTTACTGTGTTAACAGTTTTATTGTGTCTATGTCTCGTTCTATTCAATGCATTAGGTTATGGTGAGCAAACAAAATAGGTTATTTTGTATACAAATGCTATGTGCTAACTGAATACGTTTAATTATATTTATTTCTTTTGGCTATGAATGGGAAACAAAATTATTGACATTTGATAACTAAATACTCCTTTGTTCTCATAGAAATTCTGCAGACCAATATTAAAACTTGTTTAGCATAGAGCACAAACAATGCTCGACAAAGGAACTGTACGATTGCATTGTGTAAACATAATATACTCGGCCAGGTGCATTGCTGTTGCTTTGCTTCTACCTTGACTCCGTATATCTCGATTTGGTTTTTACAGCACAAACTATTAGAAGTCAGGTGTTCTCGGCTCCTACCGCGCTCATGTCGTTAGATTAAGGAGTAGAGCTCTCTCATTGCCCACCTATGACCTATTATTTCATTTCTTCCTCGTCTGAAGATCATTATACATCAGATATCGTGCCAAAAGGGGAAGAAAGCTAAAAGTACTTTCCTTCAGGTGTGGATTTATAGAGAAATAGCCTTATACATAGAAGCAAAGCAAGTATTTACATAGGGTAATTACGGGAGAGTTGCCGCACTTTTTATGTCTTTTGTTATATCTCGGTATATTTACTTTAAAAATTGTTGCAAATTCATCGAGAATTTGAAAACATGTACATTTGATCAGGGATGAACAAAATATTGGCAATTGAAAGTAAATGGGAGAAAGGAGGGAACAAAGGAATTGTTGCATCTGCGGTGTCTCTCCCTGGATCCCGGTATAGATGCCGCAAGTAAAATAATTAATGACAAAATCAAATTTAAGACAATTTCTTCAACTTTAATATAACCGAACACTAGAACGTACTACAAGACAATTATATCCACATAATATAATCATTTTCATGGAAAAAAATCTGATAATTTACAACATTAAATTAATCGTATTTTAATTTCGATATAGACTACTATAAATGTGCATGTGCAATGGATTCTTCACTGTGTTATATAAAACCCCACGGCACTTAACATCCTTGAAAGGTCTCTGGCCTGCACAGCGACCGCTGCTCAGCCCGAAGGCCTGCAGATTACGAGGAGCCGTGTGGTCAGCACGACGCATCCTCCCGGCCGTTATTCTGGGCTTCCGAGACCGGGGCCGCCATGTCACCGTCAGATAGATTCTCAATTCCAATCAAGTAGGCTGAGTGGACTTCGAACCAGCCCTCAGGTCGAGAGAAAAACCCTGACCTGGCCGGGAATCGAACCCGGAGCCTCCGGGCGAGAGGCAGGCACGCTATCCCTACACCACGGGACCCTCGTGTTATATAATGGAAACATCAAAATCATAATGAATATAATTCTGTCCTGACACAGTAATTTGGAAACATGTCTAAGGCGGGATTCTTGAATCAAAACTGATGTTTATCCTCTTACAAGTTTTTACAGATTGTTTCTTAAAACTTTGTTCTCTAGCAATTTTGCTGCAACAGTCGTTATATGTAGAGTAAGATTCATGCAGTCACTGTTTGTAACTCAAACACTGGATACAGTAATCCTTTTTTGGATATCATTTTGACTTCGGTGATTATTGAAGAGCCCTTTTCCAGTGTTCGTTCCGGAATTCTGTAGTATCATTCTGCCTCCCTGATCAGTATTTCCTTGGCTTTCAGTCTTTTAACAGCCTCTCTTAAATTTTCCTGTGTCCATTGAGGTCTTTTAACAGTGCCGTTACTTTTATACTGAGCAGGCATGTCGCAAATTTTTATTGCTGAAAATAATATAATTTTATATAATAAAATAATGTTACCAATGAAATTAATAAAAATATATTATGTATATCAAGAATCGTGAGACGATAAAATATTCGAATAAAATACCGGCACACTCTGAATAGTATTGAATGTTTCCAGATCGCTTGTAGAATCTGATAGCAATGAGACATCTCAGCCGGATTGTTGTGCGGCAACTCTCCCAACTATCAGGGAGAGACGCCGCACCCTCCTGTTTGCATACCTCAAGGCTATCATGGCCCAAAATTAGCTTACTCTCAACTACAGTTATGTTTCTGACGTCTACTGTACTAAAAACGTCTGATTTAAGCATTTGAAGCCAACTTAATATACAATAAATTAACACACGCAAAACTTTGTCAGGAGGAAACATGTACTCGCCTGATGATATCGGCTATAATTGGCGTAATATACGAGCAAATTTCGTCACACTCGCAGACAGTAGTTCTTCCTTAGAAACTGAAAAACCACACATATTGCCATCTAGCTGTACAGTGTATGCGGCATCTCTACCGGGGCGGCATCTGTCCCGGATTTACCTTAATATGTAATAGTGCATTATGAGTGCAAATACTGCTGTTTAACAGTAGACAGATGCATGCATTTTTAGCGCATACGAATCGACTCTCTATTCATTACTCGGCACCACCCATAACTCAACAGTTTCATGCCCTTACAACCGTAAATGAGACTGAGACCTCGGTGGAAGCTGTATGTTACTCTAGCCTTTGTTAAGGGACAGATATAAAAATGTTGCATCCATCAAGATATACAGTAGCTACAAGCGAGTTCATTTTAATGTGCATTTCACATTTATTGTACAGCGCCAATGCAAGTTCTGACAACCATAATTGGTGAACAGGGTGTGGTAATCTGGGACATTGAGCCATTCTAGGCATTCGGATCGGAAGGTTCAGACTTGGATAATTGGCGTGCCACAAGTGCCTCCGGCCCTCTGATGTATTTGGCTCCTCACTGCAACAAACTAACACTTGTCAGCAACATCTACAGCCGCTGCCTCTATTATAGAACTTGTAACAGTAAGGGCTGGACTTTCTACAGGCTTCTGAATTACATACACAGTAAATAATGAGGTTAGCATTTAGATTGATGCTTTCACGGCCCATATGTGGGCATGATATTGATTTTTTTCTGAAAACGCAGTGAAAAGTTCTCCGTGAAACGTAAAGAATTTCCCCTTCTATTTTGTTCGGCACCATGGCTAAATGGTTAGTGTGTTGGCCTTTGCTCCAGGCGTCCCGGGTTTGATTCCCGGCTGGGTCGAGGATTTTAACCTTCATTGGTTAATTCCAGTGGCTCGGGGCTGTGAGTGTGTGTGCTATTGCCAGCATTAGAATTCGTCAGTTAGGGCCCCACCCTCAAAGCGCAGGTCGCCTATAAGACGTCTACTCAAAAGACCTGCATCAGGACTCCTCGGAGACCACACGCCATTTTTACCTTGCTTTCTGACATGGCAAAGCTCTGAATCTTATTATCATGTCTACAATGAGGTCAGCAGCTCCAATACTTCTGCTTTAAGAATGAAGTCACCTGCATAACGTGACTGTTTCCTTCAAAGATTCTCTGTCACGAGGATCACGGAGGTTTTCTCAGGTTCCAGAATATAAAATGGAATAGTTAACATGCTTACCGTACTTTTAATTCCACCTTTTTACAGATGCCTTGCTCATTCTTCGAATACGGGCGTGCAGTCCTAGTGACATCACCACTGACTTCTCACCAAGGCGTTCGCGGGTCGAATTCTGGTCAATGCATGAAAATGAAATGCTACATTCCTGTAGTCTGGATTGAACGTCAAGTTAAGCTACAACTCTTTTCTTCTTCTTATCCTTGCCTTTCCCCAACGACTTGAGGACTGCACTTTGTACATGGATTAAGCCCTGTTTGACAGTCGGATGCTCTTCTTGACGCCAATCATCTGTTCAGGGATGCATTCACTACTGAGTGTTTTCATGGTGGTTTGTAGTGTGTTATGTGCATTATATGAAGATGTGTGTTAAGATGAACATAATTACTCAACTCCGAGTTTGAGGGAAAGACCAGACGAGAATAAAATACTCGGCATGGCCGAGAATCGAGCTCGGGAAGCCTCTGGATCGAAAGCAACTATGCTGACTTTTCAGCGAAAAAGTCGGATTACAGGCATTTCTTGTTTTTTTGCTTTCTCAGGATGTATAAAATATATGTAGATAACTATTTAAAATACAGCTAATTCTAGGCATCAAAGGCGTGCTTGGTTCACCTGAAAGAACATAGGGTCGATTGTACGTCACGAGACCAGGCAATTCTGAAACAAGACTTCATATCTGAAGAGCCATACTGCATAATTCGGGGATTCAATCAGCCTACAGCAGAATGAAAACCAGTATCTGTGGATAATTACAATTACGAACCACACTGTATTACTTTCTGCCGACGTGTTGACCAGCGTAGTGTAACCGTTAGCGTTGGTTCGATTCCCGGTACTGTCAAACAATAAGATTTGCAGGTGGGCTGATACGTTGTTGAAAGGGCACAAGCAGCTCACCTCCAATGGGAGGGGGGGTGCTTGTATAGAGCTTCACCACCTGGAGAACGAGGGCACGGGGGTATATCTGGTTGCTTGATGAATGGTTAGCAGAGTGGTCTTCGGTTGAGAGGGCCCTGTGTTCAATTCACGGTCAGGTCGGGGATTTAATGAATTTCCTTGGCTTGGAGATTGGATCTTCGTGCTATCCCCAACATCTCCGCATCGCATACACTACAATCAAAACTGTCCTCCAGCACAATAACTCGTAGTTTTCCCTGTACAGCAGATCCTGCCCACTCTCCTCTGTCGTGCAAACTGTCAATACCTACTAGAAATTATAATAGTATGTTGTGGAGGCTATAAGTGAAGTGATTCATCGTCCACTCGTGCTAGGATTTAATGGCCGAAAATAAGATAATTTAGCTTAGCTCTACTAAATAACACCGTATGAAGAAAAGGATAAGATCTATAAAAATGTTGTTCCATATTATGGGCTGCCTGGCCGAAACCATAAAGGCCTGCTTGGTTCACTCGGACGGACGTGGGTTTAATTCCCCGTCAGAATGTCGAACAATTTAAGAAACCAGATTTCCATTTCCGGAGGTGAATATAGCCCTGAGCGTCATTCAGCCTACGCCAAGAAATAGTACCCGGTTAATTCCTGTGTGAGAGGGAGGTGGGTGAGGGCAAAGGCGGAAGCTTTTATCATCCACCCCTCCAATAGCGTACATAGCCTATTCATAGATGGCTCTGCTTTGCTATGTTCCATATAATTTTTTAAATTTCAAAATAGAGGCCTTATTCATATCAATAATGGTGTATTAAAACATTTACGCTGTTAATGGAACGTTTGATAGTGAATCAGTTTTGCTGGGCTAAGTGCATCAGGCAGTTAAATCACTGGCCTTCTGAACCCAGTTAGCGGGTTCGATCCCAGCTCATTCTGTTTGTATTTGAAGATATTCAGATACATCAGCCTCCTGCCGGTAGATTTACCGGCGCTTGAAAGAACTGCGGCGGGAAGAATTTCCGGCACCTCATCATCTCTGAAAACCATAAAATGAATCATTGGAACATAAAAGCGATTACTACTATTATTAATCTAAATCGTGTTTTTTCTTTCTTTTTTTTTACCTTCAAACAAGAAGAGCCAGTTGCAATCCACAAGAATGAAAAAAAATGTATTCCTACCTGCAAGGGAGATGAATTTCCCGATCTGATTCTGTGGCAGCTATATATTTTGCCTTTCCACCACAACGTAGGTAAGAGAAGTATTGAGTAGTTATTAAAACACCTTCTCCCGTTTTATATTATGAACAAAAGAGAGCTTAACTGGTCAGAACAAAGGAAATAAATATCTCCGAACTGAGCTCTAAACAAAGTCAAGCCAGGCTATCTTTGTAGAGGCAGGATGCGTGGTAGATGAGTGATAAAGTGACTGACATCTCACCAAGACGCCCGAGAGGTTTCTGAAATGAAAATTCATGTCTCTGTGGTTTGGGCTTCATACGGAGGTCCTCCATATCAATAGTCAAACAAAACTTCAAACCTGTTCCGTTCTTGCTTTGTGTATACAATGGAAGTCTACGTTTAGAGGATCTCAAAGGTTATCTTCGGCACTAAACTGGGCATTGCAGTGTTTAACTGTAGGCCACATGGCCTTTACCGTCGCATCAATTCAATGCTCATTTCTGCTGTAGACTAAGTGACCTTAAGACTTAAGTAATCAAATGTTAGCTGAACGTCATGAATCCCTTACTTCTGGCGCGGTGAACTTAATAAGAGATGCGACGTACACTCTATACAAAATTAAACGTTCTTACTGAAGAGATATCAGAGGTAAATTGCATAGTTTTCACAGTTTTAAGATTCACGATATATTTCAACTCACTTTCAGTCAGATATTAGATTCTCATTGAAAGAACTATGGTGTAAATTTATTTATTTTTTCGGAATATTCCCATTAAGAATGATAAAATTACTCATTTTTACATTTTTATAATCATGTATAATCGTCTGTATTCTGTTAATCATCTCGAAAACATTCTCAAATTTCGACAGTATGACTAACAGTCTAGTTTAAGATATATTTCTCGTTTTTAGTATAGGTGAGGACAAGAACATTGCGATTGCTTCTGACTCGAATGAAAGTTTTGTGCGTTCTACGAAGCCTATGAAAATTATATTCAACTTCTCTTAATTTAGAATTTGTTTTACGTCGCACCGACACAGATACAGATAGGTCTTATGTCGACGATGGGATACGAAAGGGCTAGGAGTGGGAAGGAAGCGGCCGTGGCCTTAGCTAAGCTTGTATTCGGGAGATGGAGGATTCGAGCCCCAATGTTGGTAGGCCTGAAGATGGTTTTTCGGTGGTTTCCCATCTTCATACCAGGCAAACTCTGGGGCAGTACCTTAATTAAGAGCACGGCAGCTTAATTCACACTCCTAACACTCTCCTATCCCATCATCTCCTTAAGACCTATCTGTGTCGGTGCGACGTAAAGCAACTTGTAAAAACAAAAGAACAGTATGAGATTGCGAATTATGACACTGGATTTAATGATACTGGAGTCTTTGGCCGTTCTAAATATATATATATATATATCACAGTTGGTTATTTATTGTCCTTACGTTAACAAGATACCAGGCTCGATGCCGTTGAGGTCAGTGGCATTTAATGGCATTTAAATGCGTTGGCCTCCGGCATGCTAAAGTACTCCCATCTCACAAACTTCCGACACCCCAGTGGTTCTCTGGATATGTGATAATGATATATTATGAAGAATGTTGACAACTAAAATAATGATCTGTTTAGTTTAACTAGCTGAGTGTGTACTCAGTTCCCACTCGGGTGACAGAAAACGTTATATTAATGAAGGTTTCTTCTGCTGTGTGCAGGATTCCGTTTCATAAAGGTTGTTATAAATAAAATAAAAATCATAAGTACAAACCTCCGTTAGATAATCCAGCAGTAGATGTATATGATTTTGTGCGGTAGTAGATAAAATAATGACACTGTATTGTGTCCCATCGTCGCCATAAGACCTATCTGTGTCGGTGCGACGTAAAGCAACTAGCAAAAAAAAATGTACCTTCTTCTAGCCTTGTTCTTCACACACTGGCCGCCATCTTAGCCAATCATCTGACTCTTCCGCTCCCCTGATGTCAATTCTATTTCTCGCAATTTTCAGAAAGAATTCACTTTCATATAAATACGTGCCACCGGCCTAACCCGGCAGGTTAAACTAGAGCCCGTTCCCTGCTGGATGTGCGATTTTGGACAGAGCTGGTTCTCTGCTCAATCTACTGCAACTATTTTCCAGGTGAGACATAGAGAGCAAATAATGTGATATAACTTCTCTTATTATTCTATTCGTCGGCTGCTGACGGAGTTGGGGGGGGAGTCGTCGACTTACAGGCCACAATTTTTCATTTTGTGTCAACGGTCTACAGAGTTTTTGAACTACTCTAGGGCTCATATTGTCATTCAGTGCATTCGAATTGTTCTAACCATTAACGTATTATGCAAATATTCGTGTGTTTTGGACTCATTGCTTCGTGAACCTAACAACAAAATTTTCTGGTCGTTTTTTTCGGTTTCCTAACTTCGTCCATTCCCTAGTCTACCCTATATCTTCGTAAAAGAATTGTATCATTCACGGTATATATATCCTTACGATATTTTTTATAAGATTTTAACAACTTTAGTTTCTACTTCATTATTTGGTCAATTTGATTGTTGATCATGTTAAATTAGCTTATTTTCTAGCCTAAATTTATATAGGACGTATTTATTGTCCAATTTTATTCCCATGGCACATTAGTATGGGCCTAGCTCAACTGCTTTTACTAAAGTTGTTTTCATCACTTTTTTTTTTGTAATGTAATCCCCTAAGCAACTTAGGCTAACAATTTTGTGTAACTTATCTTAAAATCGCATTGGAAATTATTCCTGCAATTGTTAGTTGTTATCCCCCCACTGGTCGGAAATATACACAGTATATTTATTGAAGTAAAAGTAACTGTTATAATTGAAACTATCACTTCCTTTAACATAATTTGTCATTGCCACTGTCTACATTCTCAGAAAACTCTGGTCTATTGATTTTTCACTGCGTATGCTTGCTATAATGCCTGTTTTATTATTATTATTATTATTATTATTATTATTATTATTATTATTATTATTATTATTATTATTATTTCTCTCTTAATCTGTTCTCAATTATCGAACTTGGACTTACCCAAAAGACCCGTATGAACACTAATCATACACTTACAGTATATACACTAATTCGTCAGCTCTAACACAAATCTATCCTTGTTTAGAACTTTCTCGCAGTACATACACTTATTTAATACACATTGCATGTTTTATAGAAGTAACATCAATAGTAATACTATGCAGTTCTGTAATTTACTTCTTCCAGTAATCCAGAATTGTACGCTGAACACAACTATGCCTGGTAGCACGGTTCTCAATTAAAATGCGGGCATAGCAAATAATGTCGAAAAATTTAGCGCCATTTTTCTCTTGCGGAAAAGACTGAATATCCTTTACGGTGGATATAGAATGTCAGTAAGACTTCACGTAACATAAATCATCTTCTTCATCGTCTCCGTTCTCGTCATCATGACCATCATTGTTTCCGTTTTCATTTCTTGGAGGTGATGGGTGACGAACGTTTCGATGTTTTCTAACGCCACCTCTGTATCAGCTCCTACGCCAATGACCACGCAGTCTTCTGCATTGACATTGCCATAATTACACTCTTCGAGAGTTTGTTGTAACCCTTCAGTATTTTCGTTTATTATGGTTCCTTCGTCAGGGTTTGAGACAAACTTGGCTTTGTGAAAGCATTGGTCTACCGTATTTGGTAACACTCCTTTCACTGCTTCTGCGATCGAAATTACAGCATCGAGTACAGAGACAGACATTTCCTGGCCGAATGCTATCTCGGCAATTTTAGATCCGTTCGGTATACACATGTTCTGAAAAGGGTTAGGAAGTCAACTTACATCCGTTATAGGCCTAGTAGCAAAATTTTCTTCCGTTTCCGCGTCAGACAGGTTCTGCTAAATACAGGTAAACTTACATGAAGATTAAACAATAATTCACGGGACCACGAAAATGTTCCAACATGAACACTTTTCCGGCTCATAAAGGTTCCGCTAAAGGCAGGTTTTACTGAATAATTCTCTATAATTCAGGTCATAAGCAAAATTTCTCTATCATTTTTGTCCGGTGAATTTTGATATTTGCTTTAAGAAATTGATAATATTTTAATATTATCCGTTCGGTAGTTTGCTAGATGGAAGTACGTACTGTATCAAAAAAGTGACATTTCAGAAGCGGCGATCAAATTAATTTATTATCAATACTGATGCTATTAATCACTTAATCTCTAACACGCCCTGCAATCTTGGCAGTTATACTAGTGACAAAGCTACGAACATAAAGAATTATTTATAAATTCTAGGAAACTTAAGTCCTTCTTTCTCAGTTACTCTTGGAGATGGAGTGATTTCGATAAAATCACACGAAATAAAGATTTTCAATTATAACTTGGTAAACATTAGAAACCAGTTTTGCAGTCGCTTAAGTGCGGCCAGTATCCAGTATTCGGGAGATAGTAGGTTCGAACCCCACTGTCGGCAGCCCTGAAAATGATTTTCCGTGGTTTCCCATTTTCACACCAGGCAAATGCTGGGGCTATACCTTAATTAAGGCCACGGCCGCTTCTTTCCCAGTCCAAGCCCTTCCCTGTCCTATCGTCGCCATAAGACATATCTGCGTCGGTGCGACGTAAAGCAACTAGCAACAAAAGAAAAGAAACCAGTTTCTAGAATGAATATCTCAACAACTTCAGCACGGAATTTTAAAATCTACAAATATCGAAGTATTCTATTTTAAGGTTTCCAACTTCTCTTAACTCGTCCCTTGAGTCACTTCCTTAGTAGCGTAACCCCATGGGAAGAAGGGAGAGATTATTCCTGCTTCTTTCAGCCCCGAGACGCCACAAACTGTCAGATATAAAACGAAATGTCAATTTTATATAGAAATCTTTCTCTTCTGTATCTCTCCCTGCTAGAATGGACTTCTACAAGAGAGATTGATCCGATGTTACTCTGTTTTTTTGGATAAGACTTCTAGGTCTTTCATTTTCACGGCCTCCTCAGCGACGAGCTAGAAAAGTGTCTCGTAAAGAAACTACGTCTCATACGCTCGCTTCCATCTCTGTCTGTCATCTGAAAGGAATATGAATGGAGGGGAGCGAAGCAAACAAATAAGACGGCCGCTCGGTATGGTTCATTTCCGGAACAGTAACCCTCAGTGGAGCTGGAAACGGTGTCCTCCTCTTTACAGAGGTGCTGTGAGGAAAGCACTCAGCTTGTGGATATAGAATTTCGATGCCATGTATACCAATGATTAGAGACGGGATTTGTAACATGTATTTAAAGATATGCAGTGATGATATATTCTGCAAGATTTACAGTCACAGCCAGTTTGACTGGTGTTTAATAATACATATACATGCATATTACTGAGAAAAAAAGCATATTTCAATGAAAAAATGCCTATTTTAATAGAAATTGCAGTAATACCGACCCCTCTCTGTCGATTTCTGATTACTAGTAATTAATAAAATATCTGCGATCGAATGAGTGCTTTTCCATGGTTTGCCATTTTCACACCAGGCAAACGCTGGTGCTGTTCCTTAATTAAGGCCGCGGCCGCTTCCTTTTCACACCTAGCTATTTCCTATCCCATCGTCACTATAAGACCTATCTGTGTCGAAGTGTTGTAAAGCAAACTGAGTAGCGCAGACGGTTAAGGCACTGGCTTTCTGAGCACAAGTTGACAGGTTCGATCCTAGCTCAGTCCGGTGGTATTTGAAGGTGCTCAAATGTGTCAGGCCTCATGCCGGTAGATTACGTAAAAGAACTTCTCCGGAACAAATTTCCAGTACATTGGCGTCACCGAAAACCGTAAAGGTATTTAGTGGGACGTAAAAACAAAAACATTATTTATTAATGAGTACAAAATAAAAAATAAGTCAGAATGGCTTGTGTTTGTGTTACAGGTGAATAACGATGCTTATTGCGAAATAATATTACGCAGATCTATTTTCGTCTGAAACTCATGATATTGCCAAAATTGCATTCGATAAGCTTAGGAAGGTATTAAATAAAAATATTTGATACAAAACCATTTCATATAAACAAACATCTGTTTGGTGAAGAAAACTGAAATGGAATAGGAATTCTACGAACAAGAATTGTGGTGGTTTCTTTTTTTATGTTTGGAATTTGCTTTACGACACTCCGACACAAATATGTAAGTCTTATCGCGATGACGGGATAGGAAAGGGCTAGGATTGGAAAGGAGGTGGCCGTGGCGTTAATGAAGGAACAGCACTAGCATTTGCCTGGTGTAAAAATGGGAAACCATGGAAAAACATATACAGGAATGCCGACAGTGGGGTTTGAACCCACTCACCTATCTCCCGAGTGCAATCTCACCTCTGCGCCCCCCGAACCGCACGACCAACTCGCTCGGTGTGTGTGGTGATTTTCACAAACACTTGTGACGTCATGCGATGTATAAAGTTACTCCCGTTGTATACAACATTCTTCACTGTTAGACGTACGAGTTTCACGTATGAAATCCTCAGGATGACTTTCCTTATACACCGTGGCACCCACAAATAAAATACGTTTTCTTATAAATTGATTAGTTTATTTGATATTTTATACATAATGCCTCTGTTTTCCAATTTTCACGCAGGTTTGCTGATATATTTTTCTATTTTATTCTACGTAAAAATCCAGTCTCTGCATCGACCTATCTACTATATAGCGTATATTTAATGTGTGTCTATCTGAACATATTGAATTTTCTGTTCATATTCCGTTCTTATTCCGGACGGGCTGTATAATGACCAAGTTCAGCTTCAATTTCAGTTTTGACTGTTTGTCACTTTGTGGAAGTATTACGTCAAATTTACTGGAATGATTGGCTTGAAAGTTTAGTGTTTGAGCAGAGCAAATACCAGAAGGAAAAGTACCTAGCAAGTGGCTGTGCAATTTGAGCCTCCAAACTGTTAGCTTGCATTCGGGAGATAGTAGGTTCGAACCCGACTATCGGCAGCCCGGAAGATGGTTGTCTGTTGTTTCCCATTATCACAACAGGCTGTACCTTAATTTCAGGCACGGTCACTTCCTTCCCACTCCTAGCCTTATCGTATCTCATCATCGCCATAAGACCTATCTGTGTCGGTGCGACGTAAAGCAAATTGTAAACAAAAGAACAATTACTTTTGTAATCCAGCGAGTCTCACATTGTTGATGAAGAACTCTTTGAAGCATTTTCAGTGCGCTTCAGGAGCGTTACAAAATCCTTACTGAGAATTCAGTATTTCTGGGACATTTCGGCGTATTTATGTCCTTTACGCGTACATCGGCGCAGCACAGTTTAAATACAGTGAGTTAAGCGTGACGATATGTTAAACAACTCCAATGCATTCTTAATATTTGCACCTTACATCGGCCTCAAAGGTATGACACAGTACAGCTGAAATACAGTGAATTAAGCGTGACGATATGTTAAACAACTCCAATGCATTCTTAATATTTGCACCTTACATCGGCCTCAAAGGTATGACACAGTACAGCTGAAATATAGTGAGTTAAGCATGATGATCTGTTAAGCAACTCCAATGCATTCTTAATATTTGCACCTTACATCGGCCTCAAAGGTATGACACAGTACAGCTGAAATATAGTGAGTTAAGCATGATGATCTGTTAAGCAACTCCAATGCATTCTTAATATTTGCACCTTACATCGGCCTCAAAGGTATGACACAGTACAGCTGAAATATAGTGAGTTAAGCATGATGATCTGTTAAGCAACTCCAATGCTTTCTTAATATTTGCACCTTCTCCTGTTATGAAAGAAGATTATCGAAAAAGAAAGGAGATTAACCAAAACGAACTATGTGCAAGCGTACATTCTGTAGCCTTGTTAATTAGAACATCGTGAATGTTTTTCCTGGTATGTGGCTCACCTTACGAAAACTTGACAGTACTTTGAGATTCCTGTGAAAAATGTAGTGTGCGATTGAAGTGGTGTAGTAGTTGAACGTGTATTTGTTTACCCACCCATCAGTCGCGAAAGCAGTACATCTTCCTTGCAATGCGGTCTGTGTTTTGAAACACCTTAAATTGGCGCCTCCTAAGGCATTTCGGGTAATGCTCTGGTTACAGAAAACGGCTATGGAACCAATTCTTCAGCAGTCACACTTCATGTGTCGCGCTCACGTATATAGCAGCTTGGATTAATTTCACCATAAACTTTCAGGGACTCAAGAGTCGAATTCCACAGAAGATTTTTTCATCATCTTTCTTGTATCATATGTAAGGGCACTTCATCTGCGTAAGGAATAAAAGGCATCACTCCAAACCCTGAAGTGTGAATTCTTGATTACTAGAACAGTCATACGTTGTATATTGTAACAAGAAATAAAACAAGCGTATTCTATATGAAAATCCACAGCCGGTTTCCAGTCATACGACTGGGTCAGGAATGAAATAAATAAAGCCGCCATCTAACGGCAAGAATAGGAATTGTGCCGGCTGCCGAAGTCTGTCCCACTCCTCTGGAGCAATGATTAATGACTGACAGATGAAATGAAATGAAATGATAATGGCGAGTGTTGCGGGAATGAAAGATGACAGGTTAAACCAGAGTACCCGCAGAAAAACCAGTCCCGCCTCCGCTTTGTCCAACGTAAATCTCCCGTGGAGTTATTATTATTATTAAGCGAATGGAATTTACAGAATGGACAAGTATATACAATATTATACAAAAGAAAAACCTGCAAGGAATACAAGGTAAGTAGGGAACAATTACACATGAATGTCTAAATTGTTCATCCACTGCACTAGGGATACTGAGACATCAGCAAAGTCTTTTCGGTCTCCACCATAAGCACGCAGAGGGCATTCGTCCATTATATGATGCATGGTCTGGACTAAAGCACCACAATCACACGCTGGAGAGTCCCTGAAGCCCCACTGGTGAAGGGAGAATGCAGATCTTCCACAATTTGTGCGGAACCTGTTTAGTGATGCCCACGTTCTTCTTGGCAAGCTGAAACCAGCTGGGGCGTGGTTTGGATTAAAGAGGCTTGGCCACTCCGGAGCTGTACGAATCCATTGCTCTTTCCATTCCTCTTTTAAATTGAAACCAGCATCCATTAGATTCTTAGCTGTTTTCATCGGTGGCTTACGGGATTTCAGCCTTTGTCTCCAAAGATCTGCAACATCTCTATGGATAGGTAGAGTTGGATTGGACATGATCTCATTATATTCCTGAACAAGGGCTCTTGAACGTCGCAGGCTTGGTGGAGCAATGTGGGAGAGGACTGGCAGCCAGTGCGTTGCAATAGGCTTCAGAGTACCAGAGATGATACGCATGGTGGTGTTAAGTTGTACATCGACTTTCTTCACGTGGCAACTGTTAAGCCATACTGAAGAGCAGTATTCAGCTGCAGAATACACGAGGCCAAGCGCAGTACGTCGTAATGTGTCCACTGAAGCACCCCATGAAGTTCCACACAATTTAAACAGAATATTATTACGTGATCTCAACTTAGATCCAAGGTTTTCAAGATGCTTTCTATAAGATAGGGTTCGGTCAAGCGTTACCCCGAGATACTTTGGGTTAGGATTGTGCTTTAGCACTGAGCCATTGAAGCGTACTTGGAGTTTTGTATTAGCCAACTTGTTGTGGAGATGGAAGCAAGCAGAACGCAGCAGTGAGAGGCCGGCGCGCTACCGCCTGAGAAACAAAAGTATAATTGACGCTTGAAACAAATGGCTACAAGAGACTTACGCCATTCAGCGTCCGCAACGATGTTTTTTTTTACTAAATGTTATATGCCGCATACCCTTTGCATCGAACATAACCAGTATATAATCCAGTTTTCGTGTGGCATATAAGTTCCATGTACGACCATACTTCGTGCTTTATCCTTTTGTTGCTATTTAGATTCAGAATGTAATAATAATAATAATAATAATAATAATAATAATAATAATAATAATAATAATAATAATAATAATAATAATAATAATAATAATAATAATAATTGTACCGGGCGGTACACCCCTAACGCCGCACCTTTAAATCTTGCGCCAATAAATCCTCCTCTACAGGAGAAACTCTGAACTTAAAACTGTACCTATTAAACATTTCCTCTGAAAATGTCACTGTGTGAATTTCGACGGGTTTTTGTTTACTATTTATCAAGAAGATTGGTCATTCTCTCATAGATGTCAGTGCCTAAAAACTATGATCATGCATCTTGGTGCGAAGTGAAGGAACCTTCTTGAAGAAATTTTGTACTCATAAGTTTTCTTTCTTTACTAAATTTCGTTCTTTCATTTGTGGGTTGGCAATATTAATCTTTTCTTTCCGCCAGTTTTGAAGTTAGCCAATTAATAATTTCTGTAATTAATTTTCAGCCAATCCCGTATTTCTTCTTCGATGTTGTGTGTAACTGTGTAATGTAGCCAATAAAAACCTGGGGGTGTCTCTTGATTATTCATGAAAGGTCTCGAATCTTCCCCGAGGGTATAAAACCTGCTGATTTTCTTGTCTCTCGGCCACTTCATCAACATCTAACCTAGTGTATAGACGTGTAGCAGGAGGCGGGTAGTGCCTCTTTCAACAGGCAGCAGCTCTTCAGTAAGGTAATGGCCGTTTAACATCTTTATTTTCTTGCTAGCTCAGCAGTTTAACCCACGGGAAAAGTCCGAAACTTTTACCATGTAACCTACTTGTCTGTAATGTAATTTTTACCGGCTTATGTATCGGGGATATAGAGTGCTTTACCCTCTCGAACGACTACGTTTTGGTAACTGAAATTTTTTTCTTCCGTAATGTTCTGATTTCTTTCTTATACGGGTCACCTCCATAGTTTGTGAATAGCCCCTGTTTCATCGGCCTAGTGCCTTTTAGGGTTTAGAAGTTTCATGTAGGAGTGCAAATTCACGCCTCCATTCCTTTTTGTATCTCGGGCCATTTACTTAACCTGTTCTTTTTTGCTAAGGCCCAGTAGGTCGGGTATGAGATACCCCCGTTTCATTTTGTGTGTTGTGCCTTGAGGGCAATTAATGGTAAAGTCTGTTATGGCCTTTAATAGGCTCGAAAAATTGAGAGCGGGTCATCTCTTTTATGTATTGTAAACGTGCCTCTGGGAGGCCTGATACTGTAATGAGGAGCAAGGGCTCCGCGTATTAGGGTATTTCCGCTCTTGAAACAAATGTGGGTTTTGAGCTATCACTCAAAAATTGTAAAACTAAGGGCTTGTAACCGAAATGTGTTAAAGATTTAAAATCTTAAGTTTTTTTCTCTTTTCTGAATCTTGTTTTAAATTTGCTATATAATTGTTATCTCACGAAGTGAGAGTTTGTTAACTTGTTGCTTGTCAAAAAATATAACCTTCATTTCTGTTTAAATTTTTTTCTTGACAAAGTAGTTCGACCCATTCACCCCAGCACCTTCTTTCACCTCTGCTGATCCACCAACCACGGTAATAATAATAATAATAATAATAATAATAATAATAATAATAATAATAATAATAATAATAATAATGAAATGAAATGTCGTATGGCTTTTAGTGTCGGGATATCCCAGGACGGGTTCGGCTCGCCAGGTGCAGGTCTTTCTATTTGACTCCTGTAGGCGACCAGCGCGTTGTGATGAGGAAGAAATGATGGTGCAGACAACACATACACCCAGCCACCGTGCCATTGGAATTAACCAATTAAGAATAAAATCCCCGATCCGGTGCGGAATCGAACCCGGGACCCTCTGAACCGAAGGCCAGTACGCTGATCGTTCAGCCAACGAGTCGTAAATAATAATAATAATAATAATAATAATAATAATAATAATAATAATAATAATAATTGTTACGGAAATATCGTTGATTGCAGAGGTGTAAGAAGATGCCGGGGTGAATGGTGAATGGGCGGACAGAGAAAAGATGAGGGTATAATTTAAAACACTATATGTTGTAATTTTATTTCTTTCCTTTTTTACTTTAAACTCTGATAAATACTCTGAATGTCAACTGTTACGGAGTTATCCGTGGAAGGCAGAGGTGAAAGAAGGTGCGGGCTGGAATGGGTCTAACTACAAGTCCGAAAGATGAATTAAAATTTCAATAAAGGTTATATTTTCGAAACTAAACAATGGTGACATAGAATTTTGAGCATACAACAAATAACAACAAGTTAAATCAGGTACACAATCAAGAAGTCCAAGATTAGATAAAAATTTAACCAGTTTCCACTAGGGGAAATAACAAAATCACGTACCAGAGTAGTTTTACAAGGAAAGCCCGAATTTCGGGTTCTTTACAAGTTCTGGGGTCCGAGCCCCAATCTGACCATCTTCGATCTTTAGCTCAACAATACCAAGTTACAGAATTACATTTCAAAGGGCAGAAAACCCCTTCATTACAGGGAGCGTTAGCTCCAAAGACACATATTGGGCCTCCTAGAGGCACATCCATCACCTCAGAAAGAGCTAACCCGCTCTCAATTTCTCACGCCTGTTAAAGGCAACAACAAACTTTCCTCTAAACAGCCTCTCAAGGCACAATTATAAATACACAGCGGTATCTATTACCCAACCTACGAGGCCTGTATAGAAAATTAAAGGTTAATTAAATGGCCCAAACACAAAGATGAATGGAGGCAAGTACTTGTACTCCTACACCAAAGCTTGTTAAAACCTATGTGGCGATAGGCCGATCACACAGGGGCTAATCCCAATCTATGGAGGTGACTAGTATACAAGATAAATTTAACACTTTAAGAAGGAAGAGAAAAACGGTTACGAAAACGTAGTCACCTCAAATTCCAAAAATGAAGGGGTGCTCGAGAGGGTAAAGCACTCTCTATCCCCGAATTACAGTTAAAGAAATTGTGGTTTTTACATAGAGTGAAAAGGGATTTACATTTTAAAGAGATGGGTTACATATTAAAGGTTTCGAACCTTCCCCGAGAGTTAAACTGCTGAGCTAGCAAGAAATACAGATGTTAAAAGGCCATTACCTTGTTGAAGAACGGCTGCCTGAAGAACGAGGCGCTTCCCGCCCCCTGCTACATATTCACACACTGAGCAAGATATTATAAGAGTGGCCAGGAGACAAGAAAATCAGTAGTTTTTATACCCTCGCGGAAAATTTGAGACCTTTCATGAATGATAACGACACGCCCACAAAGTTTTATTGGATAACAGCAAAAACTTATACACAAGGCGATGAAGAAACACCTTATTGGTGGAAAATTAATTACAGAAATTCCTGATTAGCTACATTCAAAACAGGCGGAAAGAAAGGATTAATATTGCCAACCCACAAATGACAGAACAAAATTTAGTAAAGGCAAAACTTATGAATACAAAACTTTTTCAAGAAAGTTCATTCCTTCACACTAGAGTGCATAATCATACATTTTTGGTAGAGACCTCTGTTAGAGAATGTCCACACTTCTTGATCAATGAAAAACAAAAGCAAATCAAAAACACACGCTAACATCTTCTGATAAACAGTAGAGTTAGTTCAGTTGTTAAAGTTCCGGGTTTCTCCAGTAGGGAGGTATTTTAAGGCGGAAAATTCAAATGTGCGGCGTAGAGGTGTACCAACCGGTACATCAACAACAACAATTCAGGAGATCGTCAGCTCGTATAACAATGTTGGACTATAAGTCCAGATCAGGTACGCGCTGTGCACGGTGCAAAAGACGACTTCGCTTGGTTGACCAGAGTGCAGACCCCCACTCCTCGATTTGGAGCAATAGCGCTGTCTCTCCATTTTCCCACGCCTGTCTCACTCGCTCCGCCTGCCCCCTCTTCCTCACTTGCTCCGTAGCGCTCCAAATCCGAGCCGAGTTCAGCCGAGCTTAGTCGAGTAGCGCAGAGACGAAGCGTTGGTCCGAGCCGAGCCGAGTGGGACCGATGCATTGTGCACAGGAACTCTGCGCCTCAGTTTGCACGCTTGAGATTTTGAGCGTTTGAGAGGCCCTGCTCTATAGGTACACTATATCAAAGAGCATAATTGCTCCACTCAATTACACTTAGGAGACTGAGCTCCAATTTCTTCTACAGTCCGGCCTCTCAAAGGCATACTGTAAGTTCCTTATCCAAATTTTACACTACATAAACTTCAAAACAGTGTTTACTGCCATTTCATCTCGACAGTCTATTACACATTCGTCCATAATTAATGACACTTTAAACAGAGGCAATAAGTGCTCATTCTCGTCAATAGCCTTAATGTATTTAAAAAAAGGTTTAAGAAGTCGGCAATGAACAAAATGCTAGGAGGTGAAGCACTTGCACTGCTTTTGAATTACAATTAAAATCCTGTATGGGCTTATGGCCCGCAGTTACAGAGGCTAAACCTACACTACAGAGGATGGCGAAATATTAATTTGCTAAAATGTTTTGAAGAATTTAAAGTTTTAGAAAATCATAGTCACCCCCCGTACCAAGTTGAATGGAAATTATTAGAGGGTGAACACTCTTTATTCCTTAAGTTACATATTTCCCAGCAGGGATTTGAATAGAGCCCTTAGGCTTTCCTGTAAATTTACACTTAAAAGGTGATATTAAACTTTAGAAATTTACATTTTGAAAGAATTTGAATCCCTCCCATCAAGTTAACTTTCTGTAGCTATTACATATTTAAAAGATGTCTGCCTTTACCTTGAGCTGGTGGGCCTTCCGACGATAGGCAGGACTGCCTCTGCCTCCACTTACACCGTATGCACTCTAGATGAAGAAAACAAAATGGCCCAGAAATGCCCAGATTATATAGCAGAGAGGAAACTCCATAACTCTCCAGGCAGAATGCTTGTACAGACCCCCAATTTTAATTGGCTACAAAAATATATACAACATTTCTTATCGGTCCATAACATAAGGAAGCCTTAGAAGTGCTGATAAATTCAGCCCCCCCAAAACACATAAGGTTTAGAAAAATACTAGCAAATTACCTTAGAAAAATTAACTGTCCGTCCTCCCGCCGGAGGGGGCACGTAAGTCGATAGTAGGGACATCTGAAGATTAAAGGTCCAAACTCCTTTGCATACACAGTTCAAGGTTTACATCACCGGGCTGAGCCAGGGCCGAACTTGCCAAGGCCAGCGGTCAGATGTAAGTACTACTCTTCATTTTCCGAATCACAGACAGACATCATAAATACGTGAACGTGAAGAGTTTAAAGTGATATTCGAACATGTTCCTTCCGAGACTGCACGGGTAGTATGAATAATACTGCCACTACTGACACGCTTCTACTCAGGCAGTTAAACAGAGTATGTGGCGTAAATATAATTACTCAGCCAGGTACATCGCAGTGGCTTCGCTTGCGCCTTGACTCCGCATATCGCCATCTAGTCATTACGGCGCAAACTATTAGCAGCCAGCTGCTCTCGTCTCTTCCCGTGCTTACGCCATTAGCTCTAGGAGCGGAGCTCTCTCATTGCCCACTGAGCCTGGCTGGCCGAGCAAACACTGCCGAGACACCGTTCATTTCTGGCGAACCGTAAGGACACGGCCTGTTCTGCTACGAGGGTAGCTACCTAGTGCTCCTGAGATAATGACCATCATTGGGACGAATGCGAGAGATAGACGCGACGCGTCATCCATTCCACGGCAGTCCATTCCGGCTCTTAGCTTATGCAGCGCCTGATGCAGCACTAGACGGATTGAACCATTGCAGTGTCCGTTAACAGCACAAGCGATAGCTAGTTATGACTAGCTCTCATGATTTTGAAATTGAATTGTTTTCTTTACACAAATAGGCCACTTTATTCTATAATTTCATACGCTTTGAATTTCGAAACTCGCTTGGCTTGGATTCCGAAACCAATCCACCTCATTTCATCTTTTTCAGAATTTCCTTCTTCAGCTGGGAAGATTGAACTCGGTAAGACTGTGATAGCAATCAACACACATTTGTAGCTTGTAGTTATAAATGTTACTTGTATGTAGTCCACTAGTTGATATTGTATACAACACACTTATTATTTTGTTATTATTATTATTGATAGAGGGTGATTATATCTTCTTAAAAAGGAGAAAAATCTCGAGAAATGCTTGCAGGAGGATACGGAGATAATAAAATTATAAACGTTTATACTATATACAGTATTTAACAGTGAATTAGCATTCAATCATTTCAAAATCTGCAAGCGGCCGTAGTAGTAAACGCCGGTTATGTCATACTGCCCTCGTGTAGTAGAGTACAGTAGTAGAGTATAAGGGTTGTTGAACCTGTTCGTTATCAAAGACCAACACATGTTGCTGTACCTCCCTCTAGCCGCTGGGCAATTAGGGGAGGTAGAAGCACATGCCAGACCACTTCCTGTACTCGAAAACCGGTTTAATGTACTCTTTGAGAAGAACACGTAATCCTTACCGACGCATCCACTCTTGTACCTTCTCATGTTGCCGCCGAGTGCTACTTTATACTCGTACCAACCTTTTTCTATAAATGTAATTATTGTGTTACTCGGATTTGTATGGAATATTCGTTGGTTGAAATGGAACTGAGCTTAGAACTTAATTCATAAACAATACCTAAGGTTAATTAGTTTTAAAATGGTAAAGCTTCAGGACTATGTCCAGTAGAAATTCAGTCTTTACTAAGGACTACGACAGTTAAAATAGTATGTGACGTGGAGTATCTGTACCAGTGCATACATGCAAATCAAGTGTTGTGCAGTGACGTGTGATTTATAACACGTCAGTGATATTACTCAGTGATCCAAGGTGACAAAAATGAAGGGAAATAGTTCATGAGTTAATGAACAGTAGCTCCACGATTTCAGTGCTATTACTGTGTCAGTGTATGTTCAATTTCTCATAACAGACAATGCGAGTTGTCTACACTATTTTCATATTACAGGTCAACGAGAGGATGGTGGACACTGGAGAAAACGCTATCCGTAGATTCAATGAAATTGTTATTCATGCCACAAATTTCAAAGACCGTACTTGCATCTATGCTTTTAAAAATTGCTAGAAGGTGAAAGTGCTGCGCCGGGCTCAGTGGCTCGGACGGTTGAGGAGTTGGCCTTCTTCGCAGGTTCGATCCTGGCTCAGTCCGGTGGTATTTCAAGGTGCTCAGCCTCGTCTCTGAAGATTTTATTATTATTATTATTATTATTATTATTATTATTATTGTTCAAAGGGACCTAACAGCTAGATCATCGGCCCCTAATGGTACGAGCAGCAACGAAATGAAACTACAATTAAAACTTTAAAATGTATCTACTGACTAAAATCTAAGACGAATGATGATGAAAAAGTGATCATGAATCCAAACCAATCAGTTGATCCAATTCACAATGCCTCATATTCTAAGATGATGCTTGTTGTCCAGCAAAACCAAAAACTAAACCCTATGGCGCAACAGCCCCGAAGGACCATGGCCTACCAAGTGAACGCTGGTCAGCTCGAAGGCTTACGGATTACCAGGTGTCATGTGGTCAGCACGACGGGTTCTCTCGGCCGTTATTCTTGGCTTTCTGGACCGGGGCCGCTATCTCACCGTCAGATAGCTCATCAGTTTTAATCACGTAGACTGAGTAGACATCGGACTAGCCCTCAGATGCAGGTAAAAGTCCCTGACCTGGCCGAGAATCGAAACCGGGGCCTCCGGCTAAGAGGCAAGTACGCTACCCCTTACACCACGGGGCTGGCACTTGCTGTCCACAGGGGTCCAAAATTTAATTCATCGGCCGCTCATAACTGCACTAATCAGTGGTAAAGCAGAGCCATGGTGTTCCTTGCATGGTGGTACTAATCACAGGTAATGTAGACTCGTGGTGTTCTTCGCATGGTGGTACAAATCACAGGAAATATAGACTCATGGTATATCACATACAACGGCACCACTCACAGGTAACACAGACCCATAGTGTTCCTCAAATAATGGTACTACTCACAAGCAACGTAGGCTCATGGTGTTCCCCACTTAGAGGGGTAATCACAGGCGCCAGTATTCCCGTGGTGTTCCTCACATAGTGGAATTAATCACAGGCCACGTATACCCATGGTGTTCCTCACATAGTGGTACTACCCATAGGCAATGTACACCCACGGTGTATTGCACATTATGGTACCACCCTCAGGTAACACAGACCTGTGGTGTTGGTCACATAATGGCACTACTCACAGGCAATGCAGATCCATGGTGCTCCTCATATACTGGTACTACTCATAGGTAACGCAATTCAGTGTGGCGCACGGCAGTTCCTCTCGCACGGACGCCAGTCCGTGATGCCGCGCGCCTGCTCCCCCACCTCGGTGGAATGCACACGATGTTACTAATCATAGGCACGCCCAATCCAATGGTGTTCCTCACATAATGGTCCTAATCTTAAGTAACGTCGAGCCATGGTGTTTAATGGTACTTATCACTAGTAATCCCATGGTTCCAGTTACTTCATCACTTGGTCGCCCCTTTTACTCGCCTCCTACGACAGGCAGGAAATACCGTGGATGTATTATTCGTCTACGATCCCCGTGCACAGAGGGTTTTGGTAGATTTACTGGAACGTAAAAGAACTCTTGTGGAAGAAAATTCCGGCACCTCAGCATCTCGGAAAACCGTAAAAGTAGTTAGTGGGGCATAAAGCAAATAACATTATTTTCAAAAGTGCCGCAGAGTATTTGTAATAGAAGACTTATTGTTGGCCAGGAAGTGCCGATAGGTAAAATGATGAAAAATTGGCCCGTTTAATTAGAGCTCCCATAATAATAATAATAATAATACCGGGCTGAGTGGCTCGGACGGTTGAGGCGCTGAATTTCTGAGTCCACCTTGACCGGTTCAATCCTGGCTTAGTCCGGTGATATTTGAAGGTGTTCAAATACGTCAGCTTCGTGTCGGTAGATTTACTGGCACGTAAAAAAATTCCTGTGGGACTACATTTCGGCACCTCGGCGTCTCCGAAAGCCGTCAAAAAGTAGTTAGTGAGACGTACAATTTATTTTAAAAATTATTAATAATAAATTAGACTACTACTGCCACTAATAATACTAATAATAATAATAATAATATTAATAATAATAATAATAATAATAATAATAATAATAATAATAATAATAATAATGGCTGAATATGTACGAATGAATAAAACTGAGTGAAAAATCTCAAAAGTAGCAACAAATTCTTAATTTAAGTACCCCAAATTTTGCTTACTTCATTTGCTCATCTTATTACCAACTATGAACATTTTTTACACCTACTGGATTTCTCCAATCAACTTCAAATTTTTCGGAAAAGGAGTTTCAGAGTAAGTTCAGTCTTACTACACTCAATAGCCAGCTACCTTTTAGAACACGTAACACGACTGAATATGTTCATTTTCTGGGATAATTAGCAGCTTTATGCTGCTTGTCATGTCGTAAAAAACCCACAGCTGCTAATGGCAATGCTTCTTTGTTGGAGCTTGCTTGAGGAGAGCAAAAGTCGGGTGAGGTCGTAGGGAGAGAATTACTTCGTGGAATCATGAAACGTAACCTGAATGCTGCTACAGTTACTGTTTGTCCATGTTGCGAATAAAACCGAGCTTCTTATGCAATGATAGATTAGAATTCAAGCTCGTTTTTGTCAAATGCAGTCCTCGAAAAGGGTTTTGCATATTACTATATTACTCTACCTCATACAGTATGCACTCTGAGTCGCACACTGACGACAAACTCAGGTTCGATATACTGGGGGTTATCATGTCGTTCAGCTAAAAAGATCATTTATTAAGTTGGTGATGTATAGACAGTGTGTGTAAGACTAAGGAAAAACATGTAAGAATACATACTGTATTTTTGCTACTGACGGCAGTATTTTGACAGTGCTCCAGAAAGGATGGCGACAAATGGATGTGTTGGAATAAGTCAGAGTAATGGCTCCACAGTTCTAAAACGTTCAAAGAGACCTCTTCTTTCTCATGTTACCACAAATTACCACACATAAGGTCTGGAGATGATCCGATGAGAGGTGGAACGATCCCTTTATCCTAGACTGCCAGCAGCAAGGGGTTTCCGTCATGCTTTGGGGGTGGACATATGGTCGACATATGCCTATAATTCCTGTCCAGAGTAGTAAGACTGGTCTGATATGTAGAAATAATATCCTCTAATCTGTAGTTACCAAACAAGTATCCGCACGATTTAGGCCATGATGCTATCAGCTTGCATTTGGGAGATAGTGGATTCGAACCCCCACTGTCGGCAGCCCTGAAGATGGTTTTCCATGGTTTCCCATGTTCACACCCGGAAAATGTTGGAATTGTACCTTAATTAAAGCCACCGACGCTTCCTTCGCACTCCTCGCCCTTGGCTATCCCATCGTCACCATAAAACCTATCTGTATAGCAAGTTGTAAAAAAAAATCTGTAATTATGGGATTTTGGTGAGGGCTTTACACTATTGGATGACAGTTCTCGTGCCCATCGACCTAAATTAGTCAATTAGTTTCTTGAGACGCACAGTAAACAGCGAATTCTAATGGTGTGGCCGGCATATTCTGCGGAAATGAACTATGTCGAATATGCTTGAACTGAAGAGAGCAGTTCCCACTATCCTAATCTTCTTCCTACCATTTAGCAACTGACAGAAGTAGCTATCCAAGAATAGGATAATCTATCCCCAAACAAGTTCGATTATTTGGCAATGAGTATGCCTCATCGTGTTCAAGCATGCCTCAGGGTCCGAATTGACTGTACACAGTAATGATGTGCCATGTAATAAATTATTATTTTGTGTTCACAATCTCACATTATTAACGTTGTGCTTTTCTTGCCTTTGTGTTGCTTTTGTATAGTTTACTACATGCTATTTTTCTTTCTACGAGGGATGTAAATAAAGTAGTAGCAACGTAGTCCAGACACTCGCAGGAGATCGGGCTTGCACAAATAGGATATGGATTACTTTTTCAAATTATTTATCAGTATGACCAAGCGTCTAACGCTTATATACCCGGTTAACGTTATTTCCGACCACCCTGCACAAATTTAAACTAAATTTCATATAAAGCTCACATCTATCTCTTTTAAATAAATTCACTTAACCGTTCTATTCACAGCATACCGTAAGCTAGTCACATAGGTGACTTTTATCTACAGAACTTTTCTGTCATAAAACCAGGCTAAGTAACAAGTTTCCTTCCGAAGTATGTTTCAACCTGAGTAGGACTTTGATGTATCACACTGGTGGGAGAAGACAGCCCACACGTGCATTACCCAATTATGGGCTGACGTCCACTACAACCACCTGCTGAGTGTGACCAATACAATGGTTTACTTGCAAATTGTAAATAAATTGCAAGCGCTGTGATGCAACAGCTCTAGTTAACTTAAAGAATTACAAAGTATTTTATTAATGTACCATAAATAATGACTATTTACTTGAGGCGTGGTCACAGTGCAAGTCCATAAAAATTAATAGAAAGTTAAGAGTAAGGTGTATTATATGAGGTGGTCGAACTACATCGAACAAACTCACCAGAATGTGCATATAGGAAAATGAATATTTCTTGTTTTTCTCCATGTGGTTGTTACAGGAATTAGAAATTTCTGGGATATCCTCTAAATGGATTTCAGAAGAAAATATTCAGAACCGTGTAGTGTATTATCATTATCTCCTTAGGTTAATACAGAACTCTCTATACAGCGCGTTTTATACCCAAAGAGACACTTTAATTGACATTTAAAATATTGAATAATAACATTACTTGATTTAGTGTCCCTTTATTTATTATAAATTGTAGGGAACAGCAAGGTTTGGGAATCTCATCCCATAGGAGTTCTTAACGCCTTACAACACCTTCGGAGGAGAAGTGTAACGATAAATCGACTGCGGTACTGAAAAGTCATTACGAGCTAGGTATAGTGAATACTTCACTTAATTATATTAATAAACCGCTTTAACAGAACAACAGAGGGAAATTACATTGCTCTTTATTTCCCCAGTACGCCTTCCATGATACCCAAGATTTATATGACAACTGATTAAGGAACTGTTGGAAATCCAACCAGATAACTCCAACATACTTACAAGTTCACGGCATTTATTGTGGATTTCAGTAGACTCTGCTGCGTTAACCCCGAGATCAACATAGCAAACCGTGAAATACAAGGTGGAGTCGAGTGCACGGAATCTTGCCGATATGGAGACCGTGGTTTATATTGGTAATGGAATGTTAATCCTCTGCTTCGTCCTTATTGTGTACCAGCAGTTCCCTTGTGTTGATCTGAAGCCTAGCCTTACATTTGGTTCACGTTGGGATGATAAAAGTTTCAGAGCCTAATGAGGTCGATTACAACACCTTCGGAGGAGAAGTGTAACGATAAATCGACTGCGCTACTGAAAAGTCATTACGAGCCAGGTATAGTGAATACAGGACTCCCACGAAACAATTTGATAGGATAGAAAACTTAATCAATACAAGAAAATCCTCAGACTCCATAAAATCACTTTCGACCATGCGTACATATCCATAATACTGTTTACGATGCGTAAACTTAACAACAATTATGTCATATTATATTTGTCTAATTATATACCACGTGGTTTGTTAGAAGTGAATTGAAAGCGAATATGTCAATCCTATCCACGGTTGCGAAATGCTTTTATTTTTATTTACATTTTTTCCTGCATGAGTTTACCGGCTGCCAGTGACAAAGAATACCAATATAATTATATGAACAGCCTTAATCCATATGATAATAAAATGTTTGCTGGGAATAATATAACAAAGGCGCCGGTGTAATAACAGTGAAGCAATATTTTGAGGAATAAGAATAGTGAGAGCAAAAAGATCTGTGAAATTACATTCCGTTATAAATGAACGCTAGTCCCGCGGCCTGCTAGTGCCTGCCTCTCACACGGAAACTCAGAGTTTGATTCCCGGCCAGGTCAGGGATTTTTACCTGGATTTGAGGGCTGGTTCGAGGTCCGCTCAGTCTATGTGATAGCAATTGAGGAGTTATCTGACGTGTGATAGCGGCCGCGGTTTAGAAAGCCAGAATAACGGCCGAGAGGGTTCGACGTGCTGACCACACGTCACCTGGTAATCTACGGGTATTTGGGTTGAGTAGCGATCGCTTGGTGGGCCAAGGCCATCAGGGCTGTAGTGCTTTCCGTTTACAGTTCTGGCGTAGACACGTTTTACAACGCAATGTGATTCAGCCACTCAAGTACTATTTTTATTTAATGCTCCACTTAAATTCTCATCTAGAACTGGCTTTTGTTCATAGGTTAGTGTTTGTGTGGTGAAATGTACTTCAAATAGGTTATCAAGGGGCTGGTGTAGCCAGCAAAATGGCAAGGAGGTTCTGCCAACTTTAAATAAGAAAACACTATAGGAAATGAGATGCTTCGATAAAATTCCGTACTCTTGACGTGACGTACTTATTTTTTTTGTTATTGGTTTTACGTCCCTCTAATTATCACTTTACGTTTTATGGAAATGCTGATGTGGGAGAATTTTATCATGTGGAAGTTCTTTTACGTACGGGTATCTACCGACAAGTCCGCCTCTGTGGTGTAGTGGTTAGCGTGATTAGCTGCCACCCCCGGAGGTCCGGGTTCGATTCCCGGCTCTGCCACGAAAATTTGAAAAGTGGTACGAGGGTTGGAACGGGGTCCACTCAGCCTCGGGAGGTCAACTGAGTAGAGGTGGGTTCGATTCCCACCTCAGCCATCCTCGAAGTGGTTTTCCGTGGTTTCCCACTTCTCCTCCAGGCGAATGCCGGGATGGTACCTAACTCAAGGCCACGGTCGCTTCCTTCCCTCTTACTTGTCTATCTTCCCATCCCTCCACAAGGCCCCTGTTCAGCATAGCAGGTGAGGCCGCCTGGGCGAGGTACTGGTCATTCTCCCCAGTTGTATCCCCGACCAAGAGTCTGAAGCTCCAGGACACTGCCCTTAGGCGGTAGAGGTGGGATCCCTCGCTGAGTCCGAGGGAAAAGCCGAACCTGGAGGGTAAACAGATGATGATGATGATGATGATGATGATGATGATGATGATGATGATGATGATCTACCAACAAGAGGCTGGTGTATTTGAACACTTTCAATTATAACCAGTCCGAGTTCAGGACCGACCCCACTAACTTCACTACAAAACTGCTGTGCTTTACCGTCTGGGCTCCTTATCCTGGTTAGCCGACTTTGCTCCCTTGACTGGATATATGACTCTCACTTACGTCTGACACTCCTTATCTACGCACTTTAACGCTACTGCTCTAGATTTATTGATTACCATGGCCGCTATGAGACCTAGACAGGATTATAAGGATAAGGGGCATTACCAGACCATTGTTTGAAGAGCGAGACATACTCTTTAGCTATGAAATGCTAATTACACAGAGTACATGTTCTGTAATGAGGATGTCATAGTAGTCAACCTGATGCAAACCGCATATACTGCGCATAGATTCCCTCCATCAGCATCATTACAAAATTAAATTATGGGACTGTACAGCGAACTGAAAAAAAAATACTGCTTTAAGGCCCGGTTTATTCAATCTCAGTTTAAAGAACACTAACGTACTGCTTGTTAACATAGCGTTAAAAATTTAACAACATGTTAAGATTTTTGTGTTTATCCAAACATTTCCTGGGAACTGTTGGCTAACACCGTGTTAACTATCACAAGAAACACGATCAGGGAGAATCTAGAAGGCAGTGGCAGAACCATGAAGTTTTTGAGAGCGTTCCGATGCAATTTTGTTTGAATACAGCTTTAAACCAAGGCGCGTGATCAGCATTTATTAGAATTTTTTGTCTTGACTTTGAATTTTCTGTTCCTCTATAGACCCGTATGAAAAATATAGCTGAGAAGGGAATGCGTGGTTCAATTTTCTCTCCTTTGGAAATTATATCCAAGTATACAGCTGTTATAGAAAGTAAGCAAAATAATGAATCCATGCTCAAAGCTAAAAGTGACTCTGTCGTGAATTCAATGTGCATACTGACGTTAGCCAACGTACGATCAAGCAACTGAAACAACTATATGGAAATCATCTCTTCTATTTCTAAATCTTTCTGGAAAAGGCTTATTATATTCCAAATACTCAAGATGCAGCTTTAACCTGGGCAGTTAAGTTAACAGAGAGTTTAACAGCCTGTTAGTCTTAAGCGAGCTGTAGCACGATTTGTCTCGACTAGGCCTATCAAAAAATAAACTGTGGATGTAAAATAAACAAAGAAAAGGAATAGAAGTGTACAAGAAATATTTTAATGTTGAAATAATTTCTTAGCAGGCAAAGTAGGGAATCCCCATATTACGAAAAGCGTAAAATTAAGCAATTTCTTCAATAGTGTTAAAATTTGAAGAGATAAAGCCCCCGGAAATGTTTCAAATTGTGAGTCGTGGATAGCTCTATCGAATAAAAAAAACAAATTTCGTAATCACACCCGGCCTAAATTCAGTTCCAGAAAACAGCCTAAAATCGCGTGTTTCTTTACTCGTTTCCGATCCAAATTATAACCAAATTAAATGATTTAAATAATTATTTCTGTAATCTGTTCCTTGGTTCAGTACCCTCAGGATTGTTTTTAAAAATGTTCCCACCGAATGTAGTTATAGGGTCTGCCTGGCCGAGGCGGTAAAGGCGTGCTCGGTTCGCCCGGAAGGACGTGGGTTCGAATCCCCGTCAGGAAGTCGTAAAATTTAAGAAACGAGGTTTCCACTTCCAGAGGTGCATATGGCCCTGAGGTTCACTCAGCCTACACCAAAAATGAGTACCAGGTTAATTCCTGGGGGCAAAGGCGGCCGGGCGTAGAGCTAACCACTCTACCCCATCACGTGCCGCGGTTAACAACGGTGGAAGCCTTTACCTTCCACTCCTCCAAGGGCCTTCATGGCCTGTACGGAGGTGTCTTTGTCTTTTGTCTTTGTCGAATGTAGTTATAAGGGCTTAAGTGAAACTACCCATTGACTCATGTTAGCGCTCGTAGTGGTAGAAAATGGCAAACTGCTAATCTAATCGACCGTATAACGATGATTAGGAAAAGGATTGTAATTTGGGGGAATAAATAAAGAATATTCTCATTACTCTCATAATTTATTTTGTTTGCCTAAAATTCGTAGCTCATATCCCTAGGATGTTTTTAACATTGAGTTGCTTGCCTGCAGGGCTAGAACTGTGGTTGTATGGACGTATCACTAGAAGCGACGAAGATTCCATTTCAAAAACAGCTCTCCGCTATGATTCAGAAAGAAATGGACCCCGTGGTCGGCCGACGAAATGGTGGTTGGACAGAACCAGGGAGGGCATGCAATTGACAGGCCTCAAGTCCAAAGATTGACAGGAAGAAGCGGCGACCAGCAGCCAAACAAATGGGCACTGCATCATCGCGTGATAAACGGCGAGGAGAAGAAGAAGAAGAAGTAGAAGAAGAAGAAGAAGAAGAAAACCCTTACTGGAACGAAATGGTACGCTTGTTCTACATCAAAAGTAACCATCATTTTACACTTAACTATTCTAGAAAAGTATTTTTTTTTTTTTTGCAAGTTGCTTTACGTCACACCGACACAGATACGCCTAGAAAGGTATTGTAGACACAATCGTTATCTTAAAAATATTGCATGCCATCAGTGGAGTCACTGATACATTGAAACTCTCATCAGTTCTTCTCGATAACGCTCTTTAAATTCCCTACCCAGCCAACACATGTGCAAGAAATTCAAGCCACCAAATGTATCAGCACGATTCGGTTCGTAAACTATTGAGGTGACGGCACACTACCATAAGCTCGTCAGTGTTTTAAATCAAGGCGCTGTTCTTGCCAAAACGTACTGTAAACTTGGATATTACTAGCTTGTTTCTTCATGCACACTACTCCCCATAAAATAACAAAATATCCGCAGTGAATCCGGAATGTTTCCTTTCCAAGTTCATTGGTTATTTCTGTGTTATTTGTACTACTAGTAATAAAATGTTTAATTTCCTATCCTGATGGGGTATGGCGAGCCTCCTTCAGGGCGATGAACTTTCTCAGGCCAGGAGGTGTATTGTGGTGATTTGATATGCTGAGAAGGCTCAGAGGGGAGCGGCCGTAGCCTATACAAGGAACTGCACCGGTATTAGCCTTAGTAAAGAGATTGGAAAATCACGGAAAAAGCATTTTCAAGACGGCCGACGGTGGGGCCAACCTTACCGCCTTTCGAACACAGGACTGTAAAGCCACAGTAAAGCCGTGGCCAGTGTTAGCCGAAGCTACTCTGATAGGCTAAACATACCACGTTATCACTTAAACAAGTTGTCTGTCGTTATCTATAGGTTAGGTTCTCGATTAGCCTGCTTTTGATTCAAGTCTCTGCCCGGAATGTAGGACTAAGCTGCGAGACTGTATTCTTAACTTTCCATCAACGTAGCTGTGATTCGAAGACTGATCTTTGAAAAATCAGTTCCCAGTCAGAATACACCACCGGGCTGTGTGGCTCAGACGGTTGAGGCCCTGGCCTTCTGACCCCAACTAGGAAGGCTCGATCCTGGCTCAATAAGGTGGTATTTGAAAGGGCTCAAATACATCAGCCTCGTGTTGGTAGATTTACTGGCATGTAAAAGAACTCCCTCTGGACAAAGTTCCGGCACCTCGGCGTCTCCGAAAACCGTCAAGAGTAGTTAGTGGGATGTAAAGCAATAATATTATTTATCAGAAAACACCAACCAGACAGCGAAACGTATGGTACTGAGCTGAGCTGTCTACACTACCCGATTCTTGAATTTAGCCAATGCACTGAATTTCTTTGCATGTGTGGCTCCTTGGCTGAATGGTCAACGTCACAGCCTTATGACCAGAGGCTTCTTGAGTTAAATTTCGACAGGTTCAAGAATTTCAGCAATGTCTGGTAAATTTATCTGGCTCAGGGAAATCTCATTTGTATTACACACCTCTTCCCCTAGACTACATAAAACACTTCACATTTCCAAGCACTATAGAAACATACAGTACTTCCCTCCACATGGTGATGTTATCAGGAAGAGCCTTGAAACAAGGCCAAATCGAGGTGTGCCAAATAGTTCACTTCCGCGACCCAACTAAGGGGATATATATATATATATATATATTTTTTTTTTGCTATTTGTTTTACGTCGCACTGACACAGATACGTCTTATGGCGACGATGGAATAGGCATGGCCTAGGAATGTGAAGGAAGCGGCCGTGTCCTTAATGAAGGTACAGCCCCAGCAGTTGTCTGGTGTGAAAATGAGAAAACACGGAAAACCATCCTCAGGGCTGCCGACAGTGGGGTTCGAACGAACCCACTATCTCCCCAGTATCCAGTAATCGGGAGATCGTGGATTCGAGCCCCACTGTCGGCAGGCCTGAAGATGGTTTTCCGTGGTTTCCCATTTTCACACCAGGCAAATGCCGGGGCTGTACCTTAATTAAGGCCACGGCCGCCTCCTTCCAATCCTTCCAATTCCTAGACCTTTCCTACCCCATCGTCGCCGTAAGACCTACCTGTGTCGGTGCGACGTAAAGCAAATTTAAAAAAAAACACTATCTCCCGGATGCAAACTCACAGGTGCGCGCCCCTAACCGCACGGCCAACTCGCCCGGTACCATGGGGTTAACAATTGGTTAGCTCAGCTACAGTGTACACTTCAATATGACACCATTTGATGTGGCTTGAACATAAATTTCGACGTTATATTTGAACATAGATATGTTTTGGTCATCTGGACGAGGTACTGGTCCTCCTCCCAAGTTTAATCCCCGACCAAATATCTCACGCTCCAGGATACTGCCCTTATAGCGGTAGAGGTGGGGTTCCTCGCTGAGTCCGAGGGAAAGATCAACCCTGGAGGATAAACAGATGAAAAAAGAATATAATAATAATAATAATAATAATAATAATAATAATAATAATAATAATAATAATCACGGGTAAAGAATGTCTTTCGTTTTTTACAATTTGGAGCTGATGACGTAGATGTTTGGTGCCTTTCAACAACAAGCATTTTACAATTTGATTTACGTCGCACCGA